>NC_056735.1:1472775466-1473017966 GCF_019279795.1 Protopterus annectens
GTTCTGTAAAATATCCCAACTAACATCTAAACCAAAAGGTTAAAATGTCACACAGATCAACCATCCAGTAAAAACGCAAGTAAAACTCAGCCAAGCTAGAGTTTTCACTGTGTGATACCTTAAACCTCCTGTAATAGAGGCCCATTGGATATGTGCAAGTGAACCCTTAAAGACATCAAGTGTATCAGCTACTTGGCTTCTGAATGGTTAAATTGGTTAGCTAGGATATGAGCTATTTTCTTTGGATCAGAGAGTGTAATATTATTGGAACTAGCTCCAAAAAATATTGGGTGTTAGTTTTTAACTTTCTTATATAAAGAAAGATTTGTAGTTATTTTTGATTTTAGTGAATGTTTTATATTCATACTCATTTTATTCAAGTATGGCCATAAGGTAGGTAGAATGAGACCCCTTGTAAACATTAAGCTGTTTGTTTCTCTTGCTATATAATTTATTCATATGGGTATTCTACCACAGGGGGTTGTTTTTAAATTTATCATTATATTTGGTGCATATAAGGACTGCCTTATCAATGCAACTATTTACATGAGATTAGAAGTCAGAGGCTAAGGTAGCAGCTTTAGCAATGTGATCCTTTGAAGGAGGATTACAGCAGAATTTATGAAGGTCATCAAGAAGCTGAAGAAAGTTTGGTTTTGAGAAGTCCATAAACATAGAGATATTTACATGGGAAGTACCACTGCTTTTAAAGGAAATGATGACTAAATGATAATTTAACAAGGCATGATTATACATATGGAGATGTGCAAGAAGTGTCCATATTTGTGAGGACTAGATCCAGGATATTCAGGCCCCTAGAAGGATGGCTAACTATTTGTGGAAAATAGTATTTATAATGTCAATGAAGCAATTGGGCATGCTAACCATTGGCAGTGTAGGTCAACCAGTTTATTGATGGATAGTTGAAGTCTCCCAGGTGAAATATCTTGGGTTCAATGGGAATTTCAGCTAATATGTTAAGATAACTGTTATTCTCAGAGAGGGAAATACAGGGTGTTCTATAGCTAGCTACGAAGTGGTAATTAGTCCTGTTTATGGTGATTTGGACTTCTAGGAGTTTTAATGTGCTGTCAGTAAGTAATCTGTTATGAGATGGTGGTATACTTGACAAATACTGATACTCTGTCAGTAGGTCTGAAGACATGATAGGTATTATACCCAAGAATAGAGGGAAGTACTTTCATTGCTCTAAGACCATGTTTCTGTAAGTACACGTATATGCCATAAACAAACTGTACAACAGAAGGAAGAAACTGTTGCAAAAGAGAGTAAAATCCCATGAGTGGAGGAGCTCCCTGGTCAGCCTCAGTAAGAAGCTGAGATCCCTTATAAGATCCTCCAAAGCTAGCTACGAAAACAAAATTGCCACTAATTCTGTGGACAACCACAAAGCATTCTATAGCTATGTCAAGAATCTCGATGGCAACACCCAGATCTGCTCTGAGTTACAGCACAAAGGCACGAAAAGTACAGAACCAACTGATATTGCCAACATTCTGGCAGATAGGTTCAGTGCTAACTTTACCCCCCCACACCCCCTAAAGGGCCCATATCTATACAGGAAGAATGCAGAGTCCCTGTAATCACAACTATGCAGGTAAAAGCTGCACTCTCTAAAGCCAAAAATACAGCATCCATGGGACCGGACAACATCCCAGGCTGTGTTTTACACGAACTTCAGAACGAACTGGCTCCCCACTTAAGCACCATGTTCAATAATAGCCTCGCATCAGGCTTTGTGCCCACTGAATGGCGCACAGCAACAGTTATCCCACTCCACAAAGGGGGAGCCACCACTGATCCCGGGAACTATTGCCCTATTAGCCTGATGAGCCTGGTTGCAAGGCCATGGAACATATCATCATGGAACTCATAAACAAAGACAATGGTAACCTCCAAACTCTGGATCCCACCCAGTTCAGGTTTGTGAAAGGCAGATCATGCCTCCTGAACCTGATTGACTTCTTTGAGGCAGTCACCAAAGTCATAGATGAGGAAAAGGTGGTTCACACAGCTTATCTTGACCTCGCCAAGACTTTCGACACCATCTCCCCTTCTGGAATTATTGCTAAACTCACTAAACTAGGTATAAATCCCTATGTCATAAGATGGGTTGCCAACTGGCTCACTAACAGAACCCACACTGTAAAAGTTGCAGACTCCAAATCTGACCTCAAACCAGTGACAAGTGGAGTACCTCAGGGTTCAGCCCTGGGACCTCTCCTGTTTGGCATCTACTTCTCTGAAGTACATGCTAACACAGAAGGCCTCTGGCTAACAAAGTTTGCAGATGACTGCAAACTAGGAGCCATAGTCACGTCCCCAAATGATGTGGACATCCTACGTAAGGGTCTCGCTGAGTCAGATGCCTAGTGTCAGAACCATGGCCTCAAGCTCAATGCCAAGAAGTGCAGTGTCATCCCCTTTGGTAAAAACTCTGTACCCATGAATTACCACATAGGCAGCAATCTACTTAACACCGAATGTGTGATAAGAGACCTTGGGACCCAGGTGGACAGTAGTCTCTCCTTTGATAGTCATATCACCACAGTAGTCAGGAAGTCCTTCACCTCATCATAAAAGGGTTCTTATCCAGGCAAAAAGAGGTCATTGTTCCCCTCTACTCGACACTCATTAGACCCATTATAGAGTACAACGCCCCTTTTGGAATGTACCTCACAAGACATCTGCAGCAGCTGGAAAGGCCACAGAAGTACCCCACAAAGAGGATTACTGGCCTCAAACAAATGCCCTACACTGACCACCTCACAACCTCTAACTTTACTCCGTAGCATATTGCCTACTCTGAGGTGATCTCTGCCTAAAATATAAAGCTATGTCAAACCCAGGGCTGTTGGACATGCTACACCTAAAGAAATCCCAATCCTTCTGAGCTACATGCTCTAGGGACCTAAACCTTGTCACCACAATAAACAGGACATGCTGGAGGGATAGATTCCTGTCCCAGAGACTTCCCATACTCCGGAACAGGCTACCCATCTATGTCAAGCAAAGTTCTTCATTAGCACTCTTCAAGAAAAATCTTGATGAGTGGATGGGAAATAGGAAATACACCCCGGGGATCACTTCTGTGTCTCTACTGGACAGTGACACAGCAAAATAACTTTCTTGGGTAGTGTAAGCCAGGGAACTTTGTTGGCTAGGCTTATGTAGGCCCTTGGGCCAATAGCCTAGTACCTGCCTATGAACCTATGAACCTATGAATGTATTCAAGTTGCAGGTGAGCCTCAAGTTAGGGCATTTCTGTTAAGACTTCTGGCTTTGAGTAGAACCACACTAATGTATGGCAAATTAGAATGTACAACACTGAAATATCCACCATATGGACTTCATCTAAAAAGGCACTATGGGGGCAGCAAAGCTTTAGCCAGAATGTGAAAGCTTTGGTAAGAAAGGTTCAGGTCATCCCTGACAAAGCAGAAAGGCTTGTCAGCCATCTCATTCCAAGCTGACAGAAACTGCCTCTCCTCCAGAATAACACCAGCTACATAGCCAATTAACTTGTCTTTGAATCTTGACATCATTTTGGGTGATTGCAAAATACCACACAAGGCCAGTGTCTTTTCTGTCTCAGACACATACATAAGTTAAATTATGTAATTCTGCATGTCCCTCTGGGTAGAGCATCTAAGGTCATTCACCCCATGTGGACCACTGTCAGGTCACATATTTCTTTGATTTATAGTACTTGAGTACTTTTATGTGATATAATGTAGTTGTTATTTCTTTACTCAGTTCTGTTTTTGATGCTTACTATATGTACGTTATATATTTTTTTATTTCACCAGTTGTTTTGATTTATATCATCTATATGGTTATACTGTCTTTAGGGCTTTCTCCAGAGTACATCACTGAAAATGAGATTTCCCAGCTGGACAATAAATAAATAAACATGTTTTTATTCTCACAAAAACAATGGGGGACAAAGTCTCAAAAATCAAGAAAACATTTTTAATATTGCTCACAGTGAAAACTATAGCTTGTCTGGGTTTTCTTTGTAGTTTTTACTGAATTGTTTGTCTGTGTGTCCTTTGCTTGTCCATATGGTTATTTTGCAGGCACCATAATCTTTATGAGCATCATCTGGGTTTAAAGATCCTGTGTTTCTGAAGTATAGCCAAAAATCTGCTTATGCTGTGCTGGCTAGGTCAATAAAAAGGCCAAAACATGTATGTCCACAGCAAGTGGGGGTTGGCTTTATTCACCTGAATGTAACCATAAAGATTTAAAAAAGTAAAACAGTCATGGACATTCAGAAGCCATGTACCTGTAACACTTCATTTCATGAAGGGGTCATTTGCATATATCAGCCTCCACTACAGGAGGTTTAAGGTGTCTCATCGTGAAAACTCTAGCTTGTCTCAGTTTTCCTTGTAGTTTTTACTGAATGGTTTGTTTGCATGTCCTTTATATCCTTTGGCTTGGTTATTAGGTGGGATATTTTGCAGCCATTTTAATCTTTATGAGCATAAACTAGGTTTAAAGATTTAGTGTTTTTCTGAAGTATGGTTAAGCGATCCACTTATGCTGTGCTGACAAGGTCAATAAAAAGGTTGAAACGTGTAGGTCTGTAGCTAGTGGAGTTTGGTATTATTGGCCTGATTGTAACCATAAAGACTTGAAAAGTTGTGGTTATTTAGAAGTCGTATAGTTGATGTTCTGAAGGTTTCATTTGTATATATCCCATTGGCCTCCACTACAGGAGATTTAAGTTATTTCACAGTGAAAACTCTAGTTTGTCTGGGTGTTCCTTGCACTATATATATATATATATATATATATATATATATATATATATATATATATATATATATATGTGTGTGTGTGTGTGTGTGTGTGTGTATAGGCATAGCCTCACTTGATTCAGACACATTTTCTGAATGGCTTTTGATCAACTTTTAAATTGTGGGTCATTGTAACACAGTTTTTTGGGTTGTATAAGCCGACTGTGCATATTATTTGGGTTGTATAAGCCAAATGTACATTTCCATTATTTTTTTTTTCATTTTTCCCCATTGCAGTGCAGCCATGGAGTTGGTGTTTATAAGCTGGGGGATGGGGCATAATGCTGTCTGGTAGCTTTCTCTTGCAAAAAAAATGTTTCTGTTGTTTTCTATGCATTTTGAGTTATACTTTTTGATCTTGAAAAATTGATAAAGCATAACTTGTGTATGTGACTTGAACTTAGAGAAACCTAAGATATATGAATATACTTTCTTTGATTTAAAAAAAAACAATTCAGCAAACCACAAATGATCTCTCTGAAATGACTGAAAGTTAAAAAAATAGGTTCCCACTCCCCATTATACTGTGACTTCCCCATAAAGTAAAGCCTGCAGTCTGCAATCACATGACTATTCGAACGCTTGTGCCAGCATTACAGATGCTCACTCTTCTGAACAGGTTCCTAAAGATATATATATATATATATATATATATATATATATATATATATATATATATATTATACACACACACACACACACACACACACACATATATATATATATATATATATATATATATATATATATATATATATATATATACATACAACTTTGTTCCCTATCCGATTGCCTGTTTATCAATGCCTTGCAGACTGATTAGGGCATGTGTTATCTTGGCCTTGCTCTGTGTTAGTGCATGGGTAGATACTAGCTCTGCTTTGCTTCGTTCCCATAACACCCTCATCCGCGGTCACCCTCGGGTGTTCCACATTTATTGACCTGCCCAACCAGCTAAGTATCTTTTAACAATGAGGAATGACATTTCTTAATGTATATTGTCACATTTGCTTGACTTACCTTTTAAACCAAATTATGTGGTGCTTAAGGTACCGATCATGCTTTTTAGCCATTGATGAAATTCTTTTGTGTTGCCTTTAAGAATAAATACTCCTCATAAAATTCCTTTTTCCTGTGCTGATGCCACTGAAGATTGTGTGATCTTTAACCTCAGTTATATGTGCAGAGATGCATTCATTAATCTATGGACCACTGTCTTACATGACATCACAGGGGAAAGCTCTAAATTTATTTGTCCCATTGTTTCAGTAAAAAGTTTATGAAGCTTTTTATTGAAAAAATCTCCCAAGTAAATTAGTTTTGACTATGGCAAGATGCATTGCAGTGCTTAACTGGCCTAATACTACGATGTAGTAAATGTGACAATACACTTTAAAGTGCTACTACTACTGAACATTGCTTGCTGGGTATTATAGCTTCCCTCCTGCTACAACTGCACTATTTTACTCATAATTTCTAAAGCTATAATTTGAACATATTTAACAATCCTAACAACATCCTAAATGGATTCGGTGTCTCCATTACTGATTTCAGTCTTAGAATTACTTAACAGTTTAAAGTGTATAGTGTCATGAGACTGTGTTGCCACTACCTACACTGACTCAAAGAAAATTTCTGCAATGCAGTAATGTTACTCATAATAAAATGCACCAAACATCTTCATTTCTGATCTAATTCCTTGACTAATGTTGAGCTTAAAGAGCAATATGTCTTCTCAGACTGTGTTCCCTCATAACAAGTTTTACAGTACAGTGAGATTGCTCATAATAAAATGGACCCAGCATCTCTGCTTCTGCTTTCAGTCTGGGAGTAACTTAAGAGTTTTAAGTAAGAGACACTCCAACCCTCTCCAACAAAACTGCAGTATTTTACTCACTCTTCTTACTTATAATAACTAAGGCTACAATTTGATTGTATTAACCAGGCTTCATTACATTTTAAAAAGACCCATGGCATTCATTTCTGATCATCACCCTAGGGGAGAACCAAAGAATTATTAATAACCACTACTTTACCTTTTATATCCCATATTTTCGCAGCTCTCAGTAATTCACAGTCTCCAAGATGTATGGGTACTGCATCAACTCATGTCATCACTGCCACAGATGAGAGCTGCATTTCCTTACCTCTACTGCAGTATGTTAGGTGACAGCTAAATCGCTGCATCTCTGTCTCTTATCTCAGTACCTTTGGTGAGAGATGATATACTTGTATGCCTTTTCTACTCTGTTGCAGCTAATTCTGTATGCAGTATAGTACTGTCCCTAAGCTGCACTTGTGTTGCTCCTTTTTCTGTCATTAACATCATATAGGTGTGTGCTACAGCACTACATCTCCTTTCCCCTTTTGCAGTACAATAGATGAAAGACAAAGTACCGTAACCCTGTCTCTTATCCACAGCACATTAGGTGGGAACTAATACACTGTTACCACTCCATCGTCCTAGCCTAAACCCTTATCTGCAGTGTTATAGGTAAGAGATATACTACTGCATCTCCATCTCTTATCTGCAGTATGTTAGGTGGGACCTGATGTACTCTTAGCGCTCCACTGTCTCATCCCTTAGCATTATCTGCAGTATGTTAGGTGGGACCTGATGTACTCTTAGCGCTCCACTGTCTCATCCCTTAGCATTATCTGCAGTATGTTAGGTGGGACCTGATGTACTCTTAGCACTCCACTGTCTCATCCCTTAGCATTATCTGCAGTATGTTAGGTGGAACCTAATGAGCTCTTACCACTCCACTGTCTCATTCCTTACTATTATCTGTAGTATTTAAGGTGGTACTTAATGTACTCTTACCTCTCCACTGTCCCATGCCTTACTACTATCTGCAGTTTGTTAGGTGGGACCTAATAAACTCTTACCTCTCCACTGTCTCATTCCTTACTATTATCTGCAGTATGTTAGGTGGAAACTAATGAGCTCTTACCTCTCCACTACCTCTTTCCTTGCTATTATCTGCAGTATGTTAGATGGGACCTGATGAACTCTTACCACTCCACTGTCTCATTTCTTACTATTATCTGTAGTATTTAAGGTGGTACTTAATGTACTCTTACCTCTCCACTGTCCCATGCCTTACTACTATCTGCAGTTTGTTAGGTGGGACCTAATGAACTCTTACCTCTCCACTGCCCCTTTCCTTACTACTATCTGCAGTATGTTAGATGGGACCTAATGAACTCTTACCTCTCCACTGTCCCATGCCTTACTGCTATCTGCAGTATGTTAGATGGGACCTAATGAACTCTTACCTCTCCACTGTCCCATGCCTTACTACTATCTGCAGTATGTTAGATGGGACCTAATGAACTCTTACCTCTCCACTGTCTCATTCCTTACCATTATCTGCAGTATTTAAGGTGGTACTTAATGTGCTCTTACCGCTCCACTGTCCCATCTCTTACATTTATGTGCAGTGTTTCAGGTAACAGATATACTGCTGCAGCTTCATCTCTTATCTGCAATACCTTAGGTGGGAACCAAAGTTCTGCTATTGTTATTACTGCCTTTGTAACTCTTATTTGCAGCTCCTTAAGTATGAGCCATTATCCTGCCTCTGACATCTGCTTTCCTCAAAGTGCCCTTTACTAACACACTTAGTTTTCTGCTCTAACCTCCTTCTCTCATACACAATCACCTAGCTGACATATATAGTTTTGTCTCCCTGACTACCACTTAATAATCCTTACTGCTCTCTTCACTTACAGGAATCAGCATGAACTACTCGGTTATAAAATGCTATCTGTTAGCAATTCTCATTTCATTTTTAAACATCTCTTTACACTCCACTGATTCATCTGTACTCATCTTTCCACTAATCAGTCTCTGTGTTTCACACACTTTGTTCTTTCAACCTCTTCTCCCCAGTGTGAGCACACTTCTACAATGATAGTTTGCTATTTGGTGAGGCAGACTAATTACCCCAGATAAGTTTACCTAGGAGTCAACCCCCTGAACTGTAATGTTTGCATACCTGCAGTCCACACAAGTCATCTAACAGGATTTTACATTGTTTTAAATTACATGCAAGTTTCAACCTGAAGGCCAATTTGTTCCAAACTATTGCTGCTCTAACCTTAAAGGATCTTTTATCCATGCTGTTAAATCTATGCGTCTGAACAGAATGCTGCTTGAAATGTGTACTGACTGTGGTTGCTAGGAGATCATCCTTAAGATATTCTCTCCTGATTATTATATAAAACAGTACAGATTCAAGCTTCCTAATTGTTGTGGTTAGGAAATTAAAGATATCTTGACTGATTTTGTTTGTATAGTAAAACTCAAGAAAACTGTCCACAGTCTTTGAGGTAAAACTTCACTCTATAACAAATAAAATACCTCAGAAGCTGACACAATAAGGAGACTGAGACCAATAGTTCAAATTAGAAAATCCTTTCTTCATTAAAAACTGCTTCGATACAAACAATCCACAAGATAAAACCCAAAACAGTCTGAAAAATATTAAGCACTTTCGTCTGTTGAAATAGTGTTAACCAGTTGAACTTCATCAGAATAATGGTGGAATGAAATAATAACTAGTGGGGAAAAAAATTTACATTCTGGAGGGGGTGTGTCCTCCCTATATAATCCAATTAAGGATGCTTCTAACATTAAGATTTGTTTGTTTAGTACCTCTGGACTCTCTTCAAATGTCCCATTATACAGTACACATGTAAAAGTTTAAAAACAGAAGGCTGCCAAGACCCAGATAAAGCAGTGCTCATATACAAAAATGTAGGTATATGGCATAAAATAAAAATATGAGCACTAGAAGCCCAGTGAGAACACTGAACATGTAGAAAACATCAGTTTATCAGGGAAGCGCTTTCACGACAGTAACCAACGTCGCTTCATCAGATCAAAATGAAAAATAGAGGCAAGCAATATAAAAACTGTAACAACCAATCAGAGTACATAAATAAAAACACACCCATCAGAAGTAATTAAGCTCATGAAAATACTGCAAACAACCTGAAAAATGGCCTAAAAAACATTCATTCTAGATAAAAAGGGGGTGAAATCACATGTAACAGTATATGCAGGATATATAAAAACATAAATAATATCCAATTATCATTTCTTCCTCATGGTTCTAGATTTTAGGACTGGTTTCAAAGAGACATGATCATTCAGACCAGAGCCTCTATTAGACCTTATTCTATGTATCCATTCAAGTTCAATGGATTCCATTATATTTCTTATGTCACTCAGTCTAGGACTGATGTAGACTCTTATCCACAACACAAAACGTAAATTCATGAGAGTCACCTCTTTCAGAAACATGTTTAGCAAGTGCATTACACATGTAGCTTATCCTAATACAGTACAAATGTTCCCTTATGTGCTCTCTCAGCCTACGATTATTCTTACCAGTGTAAAAACAGAAACATGTCTTACAGTAAACCAAATAGACAACATCTTTCGTATTGCAATTAGCCCAAACATTAAATTAAATCTAATGCCGGTGTCTGGATTAGTAAAACCACTGCTACTATCAATATATATACAATATCGACACTTGTTACGTGGGAACATGCCTGTGGAACCATCCACCAGACAAGGTCTCCTAAACCTGTCCAGATAGCATAGCATTCTCTTCAAACTCATCCTATTTTTATAAACAAAAACTGGATGATCGCCTGTTGCGTTCCTGATCCTGTCATCTGTAAGGAGTATAGGCTAATGCCTCTTAGTAATATTAGTAACCATGGAAACATCATTACTATATTGTAAAGAACATGAGAGAGCTTGAGTATGGTCATGAAAGCGCTTCCCTAATAAACTGCTGTTTTCTACTTGTTCAGTGTTCTCACTGTGCTTCGAGTGCTCATATTTTTTTATGACGTAAAAGTTTGCACAAAAATTCACATGCGGTAATAATTGTGCCTTTTACAATGGACTCCTTAGATGTAATTGATAATAATAGGTCATTTATAATGCAAAAACATCTTCCAATAATATAAGTATACATCTAACTGAAAATTAAGTCTGTCATTAACCAAAATACCCATGTTTATTTGCAGAATGTAATGCTGTGAAGAAACTAGTGCTAACTTAATACAGATTATTCATGGTTCTGTCGAACAAACTGCATAACAGCAAACACATTGGCATTAAGCATAATTTTATTTTCAGTAGCATATGAATATAATGAATCTAAAGTTTGCAAAACATTTTTGTTAGTCCAAAGAGGTTATATTTATCACTCACTTAGTATCATGAACAAATTATTAATCAAAGCAAGGACCCTAGTTGGGCATAGAGGAATAGTTTCATCAGTGAACCTGGTGGACCATCTTTATTAACAAGCCATTCACTCATCCATCTTATATAACTATTCCGTCCTTCTGGTTCCAACCTCTGTGTCAAATGCATTGGTAAAGTCAAGATAAATAATATCCAAGGACTGTATAATGTTGCTGTAAAGGTAAAATAAATCAGTACAATATGAGCATCCTGAGATGAAGCCATGTCATGTCAAATAAATGTTTAACAAATACCATTTGAAATAGTACTGTAATTGTCTCAAAGCCTTAACATACCCATTACTTATTAAATGTATTGTGATCTAGTTACAAGCAGTTGCAGTCATACCTCTCGACTGTCGAGGTTTTCGTAGGATGTCCAGATTTTTGCCTCATATCTTTGGACTCTTCTTCATAAAATTTGTGGTTTTCTGGCACATTCCTGAGGATTAAAGTCACTAAATTATGTCATACATTCGAGTTTCAGATTTCATACCCTTCAGAAAATGCATGCTAACACAAATCCTTTTATTCTAGCAGCTTTCTAAGTTTATATTAGCAATATTTAAAATCTGTCCCTATTTTGGGCTTATGTCTTCCCATTATTTTAGGCTTTGTCCAGACTTTTTGCACTAAGAGATTGAGAGGTATGGACTTGCATTATTCTTACGGTTGCAAATCAGTACCATCATAGCACATTTCTATTCAATAGGGACATACCCTATACTTGTAAAAGATTATGTATGGGATCAATTTGTACCTTTATCTTAGGTAGAAAATATCTATTAAGACCATATGAACCTGCTGCTGCATCCCATTTAATCTTATTCATAGCATTCATTATCTATTCTTTCAATGATTATTGGATAAATAAACTCAAACTCTGATCCAATAGGAAAATAGATATGTCTTTAAAGAAGTAGTCTGTAATCAGCTCTGAAATTGTTTTTATATTACTCCTCAGAACAAAATGGTTATGCCCTTGCAGCAACCCTGACTAACCTATCACCTCTGCTATTCCCTCTACTCTCTCTATTTGAGTTAATGTTCTTTATTGCATATGTAAGCAGAACTGTTAATCAGAAACTGCTAGGATTGACTTTATGTGAATAGCGTGTTCTATATTTTGTAAATAGTTATTAACCATTGTGTTCTATATTTTGTAAATAGTTATTAACCATTGTGTTGTAAAATGTATTTCAGTATTCTTTTATGTTAACTTTATTGTAACCTAAGCATTATTTTCATCTGTATTTGTCTTGGAGCTTTTCTCCTCGGGCCTCTAATGAAAATGGACATATATCCAGTAAGACTAGCCTGTTCAACAAATGTAAAATAAATAAAATAAAATAAAATAAATTCTTGGCCATATTAATCTAACATTAAGCTGTATAAATTACCCTTTCCACATCTCACCTATAATCTTTCCTCCAGTTTTCATTTTCCTCACTTTCTCATACACTGATAAAATTACCTCAGTATCCACTTTATAGACACCCATTCTCACAAATCATACCTGTAAAACATATTTATGTTTATTCTATTATTACCAAAGTTGTAGCAAGGGTGTGGCAAAGGCTGCAAGATGTTAATTGGCATGACTGACGCTTCTGAAGAGGTACTGGTTGGTCCTTTAATTAGACAGTTTTGTTAGTAAGCATTTAAGCAGTCACAATCATGTAAACCGTTTAACCATTAAACCTTTCTGTTTTTTTATAGGTAGTTTCTACCTTAAAAATAAAATTAACAGTTTGACAGACAGTTTACAAGTGTAACCATCAATCAATTAATAACAGCATGTAAGCTGTTATAGGTTCATAGGAAATCTAGCGTTACATTCCCATGGTAGTTTTTAGCCCTTATATTTTGCATATGAATAACCCAGAGACTGGCCAAACAAGTATATGTTGACACATTTACATGTCCCAACATATCCTAAAACTCAAAGCAAGCTTTTTTCTAGACTTTGTCACTCCCCTTCAAGGTAATGCATGTAAGAGGTGCCCAATTCACCACACACCCCGCCCTTTCTAGGCTACTGTCTACTTCAAGGAGAAATAATATTAAAATAAGCGATAACCATATAAAGATCTCTACAACATCTCCAACTTCAACCCTGGGAAAAAGTATATTCCAGGAAACCATGAACACAGAAAGACACGCATGAACTACCTCCAGTGAAAGAGCTTACTGCGACCTTAGATTCTTCCTCTCCTAATGAAGCATCTTATCATGTCTATGTAAATTTATACTACTGTACAAAGTACCAGACCTAAGAAAGGGACTTTTAAATGTGGGTGATATAAATGTTGTAATTTAATACAGGAAGGATGTGAAATTAAAATAAAGGGTTTTGGTATACATTGCCCACAGACTTATTTGAGTTGTTATACAAAAGGGGTGGTTTATATAGCTACATGTAGTACACGTGCTAAGTTTTACACTGGTAAGACTGAAAGGGTGTTTAAGGATAGGATTTAAGAGCACACCTATGCTATTAAAAATGGAGACCACTCGAATGCCTTGTGGAAGCACACACACTACAATCTAGGACATCAGTTTAAGTTTTTTGTGTTGGAGGTGGTAGAGCAGAATGAGAGAGAAGGACTGTTGAAGTTGAAATTAGAAAATAAAGAATTGCATTTACAAATGAAGATCAATGCCACAGGTCACCATGGTCTGAACAATACTATTTCTATTTCAAATATTTTAAAGATGAAATCAATCAGTGTTTTTAAACAATATAAGTAGATAATTAGATGTATTTATTTAACTCAGATTAAATTGTAAGGTCCAGACTTATTGGTTTAGGTTTTAAATAGTATATGCATCTAATAGATAGGTTATTTATAATTAATTGTATGATGGTATGTAAGACAATATATTTTCATTTTATTAATTTCATTTGTTTTATGATTAATTGTACACTGAATGTTTTATTGTAATGATATATAATATGTTTGTGTCTTGAAGATAAAGTTATTTAAGATGATGTCACAATTAGGGGATGAACTCAATACCATATTTACTTAGTGGAATTATGGAGTGCATTTTACACTGAATAAGTCCCACAGATTGAATTAGGGATGAAAGCGCATAGCAGTAATAAAAAGACATGAAAAGATTTTTATTAACTGCATGGTTTTAGTTGCCACAATTCCTCTTTCCAGCTGTATTCTAGTGGTACACTGTGTGCATTTCATGGAGTACAGGTGACTGCCTTTACTGTACTGGTGTGTGGAAGTTTGTGGTCTAGCTAGTTCTAAGTTGTTAAATTTATACTACTGTACAACACAAAAGCAATCCTAAATTATGCGGAGAATCATAATTGTGTACCCTGGGTCAATCTAAACTAAACTGTGCGCAAGATTTGTCAATATTACTCTAGAAAGCCAAACAGTAACTATCTATAGCTATCAAATGTGGAGTTAGAAATAATATTCACTTCAGAATGAGGTTTCATTATCAACTGCAGTAACTTTACCTTCAAAAAAATAAATTATCCAGCTACATACATTTAAATTTACATTTGCACTTTTGTCAAAAACTTTGACCATACATTCCAGTTCAGAATTAAGCGTATTAAAGGAGAGACCTTTATGCCTTGATATAATATTCCTTTCTGTCTATTGGATGTCTTAATGATTTGAGTTTACATGAATTTATAAAATGCTGGACATTTCATTAAAATTATCCCATCTGATAGAAGTTCATCTGAAAGATAAAAGTATTCACTGATTAGATTTTGCTGTGGAATTACCTTGTGTTATTACAAGAAGTATTAATAAGTATGCATTTTGTCTTTTATTTTTATTATGATGACATTAAGTTGCATTAAGTCTGCAGTATATTTTAATTTATAATTTAATTGACCTTTTTATAGGTTCATGGGTGTATACTAGGTTAACAACCCAGCCACTGGGGATGCACAAGCCAGTGCATTTCTTTGTGCCGGTCCCAAGCCCGGATAAATGGGGAGGGTTGCATCAGGAAGGGCATCCGGCGTAAAAATTCTGCCACATAACTTATGGCGCGAAAATTTCATATTTCCATACCAGATCGGTCGAGGCCCGGGTTAACAATGACCGCCATCAGTCCTGTTAGCCAACAGGGTGCTGGCAGAAATTGGGCTACTGTTGGCCGAAGAAGAAGAGGAGGGTGAAGGCATGCCCGAAGGCAGGAAGAGAGGAGGAAGGTTAGGACTGTAGCAGTGAGGGTAGGAACTTTGAATGTTGGCAGTATGACTGGTATAGGAAGAGAGCTAGCTGATATGATGGAGAGAAGGAAGGTTGATATATTGTGCATGCAAGAGACCAGATGGAAGGGAAGTAAGGCCAGGTGTTTAGGAAATGGGTTCAAATTGTTCTATCATGGTGTGGATGGCAGGAGAAATAGGTAGGGGTTATACTAAAGGAACAATATGCCAAGAGTGTTTTAGACATGAAGAGAGTGTCTGACAGAGTGATGTTTATGAAGCTCGAAATTGATGGTGTAATGATGAATGTTGTTAGTGCATATGCTCCACAAGTTGGGTGTGCGATGGATGAGAAAGAGAAATTTTGGAGTGAGTTGGATGAAGTTGTGGTGAGTGTACCCAAGGGTGAGAGACTAGTGATTGGAGCGGACTTTAATGGGCATGTTGGTGAAGTGAACAGAGGGGATGAGGAAGTGATGGGTAGGTATGGTGTTAAGGAGAGGAATGCAGAAGGTCAGATGATTGTGGATTTTGTGAAAAGGATGGACATGGCTGTGGTGAATACATATTTTAAGAAGAGGGAGGAGCATAGGGTGATGTACAAGAGTGGAGGACGATGCACACAGGTGGATTAGATCCTATGTAGGAGGGCCAGTCTGAAGGAGATTGGAGACTGTAAAGTGGTGGCAGGGGAAAGTGTAGTTAAGCAGCATAGAATGGTGGTCTGTAGGATGACGTTGGTGATCAAGAAAAGGAGGAGGAGTGTGAAAGCTGTGCCAAGGATTAAATGGTGGAAGTTAAAAAAGGGTGATTGTGAAGTGGAGTTTAGGGAAGAGTTAAGACAGGCACTGGGAGGCAGTGGAGAGTTACCGAATAGCTGGGTAACTACAGCAGAACTAGTAAGGGAGACTGCTAGAAAGGTGCTTGGTGTGACATCTTGACAGAGGAAGGAGGACAAGGAGACCTGGTGGTGGAATGAGGAAGTACAGGAGAGTATACAGAGGAAGAGGCTGGTGAAGAAGAAGTGGGATTGTCAAAGAGATGAAGAAAGTAGACATGAGTATAAGGAGATGAGGCGCATGGCAAAGAGAGAGGTGGCGAAAGCTAAGGATAAGGCGTATGCAGAGTTGTATGAGAGATTGGACACTAAAGAGGGAGAAAAGGACCTGTACCAATTGGCTAGACAGAGGGACAGAGATGGGAAAGATGTGCAGCAAGTAAGGGTGATAAAGGATAGTGAGGGAAAGGTACTCACAAGAGAGGAGAGTGTGTTGAGTAGATGGAAAGAGTATTTTGAGAGGCTGATGAATGAAGAGAATGAGAGAGAGAGAAGGTTGGATGATGTGGGGATAGTGAATCAGGAAGTGAAACAGATTAGCAAGGAGGAAGTAAGGACAGCTATGAAGAGGATGAAGAATGGAAAGGCTGTTGGCCCAGATGACATCCCAATGGAAGCATGGAGGTGCTTAGGAGAAATGGCAGTGGAATTTTTAACTAGATTGTTTAATGAAATTTTGGAAAGTCAGAGGATGCCTGAGGAGTGGAGAAAAAGTGTTTTGGTACCTATCTTTAAGAATAAGGGTGATGTGCAGAGCTGCAGTAACTACAGAGGGATAAAATTGATCAGTCACAGCTTGAAGTTATGGGAGAGAATAGTAGAAGCTAGGTTAAGAAGGGAGGTGATGATTAGTGATCAGCAGTATGGTTTCATGCCAGGAAAGAGCACTACAGATGCAATGTTTGCTCTGAGAGTGTTATTGGAGAAATACAGAGAAGGTCAGAAGGAGTTGCATTGTGTCTTTGTAGACTTGGAGAAAGCATATGACAGGATGCCTAGAGAAGAGTTGTGGTATTGTATGAGGAAGTCGGGAGTGGCAGAGAAGTATGTAAGAGTGGTACAGGATATGTACGAGGGTAGTGTGACAGTGGTGAGGACTGCAGTGGGAGTGACAGATCCATTTAAGGTGGAGGTGGGATTACATCAAGGATCAGCTCTGAGTCCTTTCTTATTTGCAGTGGTGATGGACAGGTTGACAGATGAGATCAGACAGGAGGCCCCGAGGACTATGATGTTTGCAGATGACATTGTGATCTGTAGTGAGAGTAGGAATCAGGTTGAGGAGACTCTGGAGAGGTGGAGATATGCTCTAGAGAGCAGAGGAATGAAGGTCAGCAGGGCTAAGACAGAATATATGTGTGTAAATGAGAGGGAGGGTAGAGGAATGGTGAGGATGCAGGGAGTAGAGTTGGTAAAGGTGGACAAGTTTAAGTACTTGGGATCAACAGTTCAGAGTAATGGTGAATGTGGAAGAGAGGTGAAGAAGAAAGTACAGGCAGGGAGGAATGGGTGGAGAAGAGTGTCAGGAGTGATTTGTGACAGACGGGTACCAGTAAGAGTGAAAGGGAAGGTCTACAAGACAGTAGTGAGACCAGCTATGTTATATGGGTTGGAGACAGTGGCATTGACAAAAAGGCAGGAGTCAGAGCTGGATGTGGCAGAGTTAAAGATGTTAAGATTTGCACTCGGTGTGACTAGGATGGATAGGATTAGGAATCAGTATATTATAGGGTCAGCTCATGTTGGACAGTTTGGAAACAAATCAAGAGAGACGAGATTGCGTTGGTTTGGACATGTGCTGAGGAGAGATGATGGGTATATTGGGAAAAAGATGCTAAGGATGGAGCTGCCAGGTAAGAGGAAAAGAGGAAGGCCTAAGATAAGGCTTATGGACGTGGTGAGAGAGGACATGCAGGCGGTTGGTGTGACAGAGCAAGATGCAGAGGATAGGAAGAAATGGAAAGAGATGATCCGCTGTGGCGACCCCTAATGGGAAAAGCTGAAGGATGACGATGATGAGGTGTATACTAGGTTAACAACCACAGGGACCTATTCAAGCCTAACCATGCTTCCCAAATATATCTGACAAGTTTAAGAATATTAAAAGATTATTCTAAGGGGTATATGTAGGCTAGGCCTTGAGTGGATATAGGTGCCACAGCAGGGGTAAATTTATGATTCCCCATCCACTAGTCCAAATTACACTTGAATTGGGTTAGGGAATAACTCTGCATCACGTGGATGAAAAGCTTGTTCCAGAGAAAGGTTAATCTCTGAGACATATACTGGACCCTCCAACACATTCTATTTAAGTACCAAACAACCAACGAAAAGGTCTAAAAAGACCGATGATGATGAAAAAACAACAAGGATTCCACGTAGAAAAGGTTTATTCTTAAAACAAGACTTAGCGCCTCAGCTACCACAGCCTTCAACGAGTACAAAATAATGATACAAAACCACTCCCTTATATACCACTAAAAGTTAATTAATCAATCAATTAATCAATATAACATTTAAAGAGACTCCACTTCATAAATAAAGAAAAAAAGAAACATAATTAGACAAAAACATAAATTACAATAAATATTTCCAATTAATTTCCATATTTAAACCATTCGGTGATAATGTATTATATTTTAATATGAAAATAGATTCTTTATACAGTGACATATTTTTTAATAGCTTATGATCACCTTTTTTAACAAAAATCTGCTCTAAAATGGTTGCCTGTAATAAATCTGCATTACTGTTATGAAATTCTAAGAAATGTGATGCAACTGAATTTTCTATTGCCCCCCTCCTAATATCGCGAACATGTTCCTGCAATCTAACCCTAAATTTTCTCTTAGTTTCTCCAATGTAGAAAAGATTACATGGACATTTAAGACAATAAATAACCCCTTCAGTGTAACAAGAAAACAATTTGATTGGTACAAATATTTTATTATTTATTTTATCAAATGTTAATTTTATCAAAGGGCACACAGTACAAGTATAGCAAGGTACAGTGCCAAAAGTATTTAGTGAAAATTTCAACTTGTCAGTAGGGCATATATAATATGCTCTCACTAACATATCACGTAAACTTTGACCCCTTTTGTAAGCAATTTTAGGATTAGCAGGAAGTAATTTACCCAGAACTCTATCACTTCTTAAAAATTTCCAATAATATCTCATTATGTTCCAGATCTTGTTACTCAATAAATTATATGTGGTGACAAAATAAATATCATCTGTTTGTACTTTATTATATTTTTTAGGTATATTAGTCTGGCTAGTATGACCCTCTATAGTTGTAATAAACTTATTTATAGAATCCATCAGGCATTGAATTGAATAGCCTCTATGTAAAAAAATATCAACAAGTTTACAAATCTGTTTTACTAAATCTTGATAGTCATTACATAACCTAGACAGCCTTACAATTTCTCCATAAGGTAAGGATTCAATGGTATGAGGAGGATGACAACTAGTTCCAAACAAATATTGATTCCCATCGATAAACTTTTGATGAACCGAAGTAAATATCGGTTCATCTACTTTCCCCACTAAAGTGATATCTAAAAAATTAACTTTTGGCCCTACTTGCAAGCCATCAAATTTAATATCACAGTTGTTATTATTGAGTTCAAGTACAAAATTGGATACTAAGTCAAGACCTCCCTGACACAAAAAAATCAAATCATCAATATATCTAAAGTATAACAACACATGATTCTGTGCAAAATTATTAGTATAAATGTGATCTAATTCAAATTTCGCCTTGAAAATATTTGCATACATGGGGGCAAAAGGCGCCCCCATGGCAATACATTCTATTTAAGTCCCTAGCAATGTTTGTCTTTAAATCGGATATTTCTGATGCTATTTGTTTTGTACATATGCAGAAGATCCATCAGAGCAGGATCCAAGGATTCCTTGTATGACGAGCATAGATCACCCCTCAACAGTCTGTGGGAGACTCGAGTACATGGATAAGGCTTTGAGGCAATCCACGTAGGACATAATTTTATGTCCTGTATCCTTTTTTGAGAAACATTCAGTTATTGCATGTGCCTGGTCAGGTAAGTACTGAAGGTGTTATGCTCAAAGACTGGTCATATGAGGGTCAAATACAATGGAATGATGGCTTTCTTGGACCTAACTTCCATACCCTTGCCTATAAGTTGTGCAACATGGAATGATTTCCTTGCTACCACAGCCACATGATGGTTGAAGACAGGATTATTGTTTACATGCTTCCCCAAATCCCTGACAACTGGATCTACTCTTACAGGTGTATCATCAATGAGTTAGTTTCTAGGGATGGACAACTTCCCCAAGGATACTATTATGTACTTCTTGGCATTGAGTTTCGGACTGTGGCTCTGACAATAGTTATTTGTCTGAGTCAATCCTTTTTGGAGAGGATATATTTATCTGGGGGGGGGGTTCTGTGACAGCACCTAGCTTGCAATCATCAGCAAACTTGGCTACTCAGATGCCCTTGATGTTCACTTTGCCTTCAGAGAAGTAGATGTCAAAAAGGAGTGGACATAGCACAGAGCCACGAGGGACTCCAACAGTGACCTGCCTCTCTGTGGAGGTGGACTCCCCTATGCAAACTTCTTGGCTCTTATTTGAGAGCCACACAGCTATCCATTGGGTGACATAGGGGCTTATATCTAATTCCATGAGTTTGTCTACAGTGCCTGAGTGGGATATTGTATAAAATGCCTTATGATGTCAAGGTAGAACTCCCAACTAAAAATAGTTATTTATGTTAGTACACATAAATATAGTCCCAGTGTGTTTCTTTCTGGTTTCAAATCATGATCATATCTAACATTAAAGAAATTATAATGAAAAATAATAATTTCTGGAATCACTGTTGTTAAATATTGGACCTTAAACTCCCCTCTAACCTTCTTACCTACAGACAAAAAAAAAAAACTAAGCCCAATTATTTTTACAAGATCAGGAGATACATCACAATGTAAATAACCCTGAGGTAGACCCTAACTTAACATCTGATACACTTTCCCATCCATTTTGTTGAATCTAAATTCCATGAAGTTTCAACTGGATGAAACAAACTGGTCAAAGACCCCTCCCACACACCTTACTTATATTTACAAACACAGTAGCCAATACACAGTCAATCAATACTGAAACAATAGTAAAACCTGCACTAGTTGTGATTTCCAATGGGAAAAGTGACTGGGAAGTTAAGCATCACATAACAAAACTCTTTTAAGATTAAACATAATCTACTTCACTGCCAAGAAATTGTAAGATAAAATATGGAAATATATATATATATATATATATATATATATATATATATATATATATATATATTTATTTATTTATAGGGTCTATGTTAGATGAACACATGCTTGAAATGTTGAGTATGACATGCTCGACAGCTTTTAAGTGAACATTCATCTAAGCAAAACCCCAGAATGTTGAAACAAGGAGTTTCGAAAAGTTATAGTTGGCCAGCTGTCAGGAAGCTAAAATGTACTGTACACCATTACAACCTCCCCAAAAAAAAAACAAAAAACAAAAATGTGCCCCCCCCCACAACCCTCATACTTAAATATACCAACTCCGAGATCACACCACAGACATTACATAGGGTGAACGTCGAGACCGCCCCACAGTGGAGGACTGTAAGAATGTCTAGACAGGGTGAACGTTCTGATGGCAGCTGTTGGATTCCAGACGGCTGGCCAACTATAACTTTTTGAAACTCCTTGTTCCTACATTCTGAGGTTTTGCTTAGATGAACTTTAGCTTAAACGCTTTCGAGCATGTTGTACTCGACATTTTAAGCGTTCGTTCATCTAACAGGGAACCTCTATATATATATATATATATATATATATATATATATATATATATATATATCAGAAACTTAGCTTTAGGGCAACAAAAATGATAATAAAAACTGAAGCTAAAAGGCAGTCAAGAACACTTTAATATTGATTTTAAAATCACATAGTAAGCACATTTGTCTTGAATTGGACTTGGTCAGCCTACTAGTTTCAAATCACAGCCTGAAGAAGACCTGCTCCTGATAAAATCACTTACTGCATGATTTCTTTTTTGCCTTACAGCTTCAGTTTTTCATTATTTTAAACTTTCTGCAAGTTGGCCATATATCATTCCATTTTTGCTTTATTTAATACAAAAACACAGTAAAACACAACAATAGCTTATTTTTCAACAAAAAGCTGTGTGACATTCTTAAGTAGAGTGCATTTAAATGATTGACATTTATTGTGGATTTATTGCTTTGGCTATTTATTTAGAATGTGATTTTCACTAAAACCTTTAACAAAGTATTAGCATATTTGAATGGTTAGTCTGACAAAGTTATTTAACTTATTATAACAAAAGGACTCACCTGAGTTAATAAAGTTACAATGTTTTTACTGAAAAATAAGCTGTGCATTTTACTCTTTTTTGAAACTGTAGGACAGAATGGCTTTTAAAGCCTTACTGTTTGAAACCATAGTTGTTAATAAAGCATATTGGAAGCTAAATTATAAAGATCTGCCTGAATAGAGTTAATTACACTGGAAAACAGATTATAAAATAAATGGGATAGCTACAGTGAGCTGCAAATTAAAAAGGTCTATATTGGATGCTCGAACTTTCAAAAGTTCGAGTGTCATATGGTCAACACCATATGATTGAACTTTTGCAAGTTCAAACATTTTAACGGAGATCTCCGTACAGCGTGGAATGGGAAGCTTTCCCTTTTCTGCACTTTAGTATGATCTCGGAGTTGGTATATTTAAAGAGCAGGGGGTTGTGGGGTGCAGGGGGCTTGCCCCCCTGCTTAAAACGTTCAGGTAGGTTATTTGTATCGTTTTCTTTTTTTGGATGTTCGAACTTATAAAAGTTCGATCATATGGTATCGACCATATGACACTTGAACTTTTAAAAGTTTGATCATCCAATATATACCCCAAATTAAATACTTTCAAATAAAGGTATTAGGACTTTAGAATAAAGACTTTTTAGTCTAAAGACAAAATGCTGCAAATTTATTCTTAAAGGAGGACAAATATTCTTATTGAGTTTTGTCCAGTCTTATCAGCATTGAAAAAAGCCCTAATATAACTACAGTTTCTTATCAGAATCACCACTTCACATAAAAAATGCAATGTTTCCAACGTAGTTAACATAAGGTTGTTTATTGTGGGCTGTATTTCAAAGGAAGAGGTTTAAATAGCAATATGGGAGCATAAATCAGACAAAGCTGTACACATCAAAAAATCCTTCAGCTCTTTGGTGCAGAGGGGTTAAAGCCTTGGCTGTAGCCTGGACAGCTCAAGATACACTAATGAACCAAGTGCTGGTGGAAGCAGCAAAGGAGGGAGGGATAGAACAGCCATCTGGGGGCATGGGTGGTGGGATGGCTTATTCATCTGCACTGGTGACTCCTGAAAAAGCTGACAAGATAACACTAGGGAGCACAGGAACAGACATATGCAAGTGACTGCCAGGCAAGGTTTGTCATTGTAACCATGGTGACAAGTGGAAAAGCACTCGTACATGCAGTGGTCCTGACACTGCAGTCCCCACTTTTGAAAAGTGTGCAACAAGTGCTGAAAATAGCAGCAGACACACTTGCCTATGCTGTATCTAAGCCAATAAACCATTCAAGCGGGCCTTGGCATAGATACACAGAGCTGCTTGTCATTTGGCAACTTTACTACTGATTGCTGAGAATCTGCTTTCACCTGAAGCAATACACTACTGAAAAGACAAAAATTAGTATTTTTTGCACTTCTCTTATATACTGTGACTGTACTTTAGCAGCTTCTTAAGCAATTTGGTGTTACTTTTGCACTTTATGGCAACAAAATCTGTACTGTCTACTGCTGCTTTAAGTAGTTAATTCCACTGTATTACATTTTATCTATTAGTTATTATTATTATTATTATATTATTAACATGGGAGAGCACTGCACCCTCCCTTGTGCGATGTCCTCCCTGGTAAGACTGGACCATAAATCATTCGTTCAATGTAATTGTAAGACCAGATACCCCAACAAGCTCAAAAATGCTTAAGAATTTTTCAGACACAAACTACCTCCCACTAAGTGATGGTATAAGAAGTTTCAAAACCCCATCGAATGAGAGAACATGGACTCCTATGTAGAGATGTACACCAATGCCATGTATAACCACTTATGCAGTTATACAGAATCAGCTGTACCTGACTGGATTAAAACCAGCCCTTCCCAAAAAAGAAGCCAACTTGATGGACCCCTAGTATAAACAGGCTATACAACAAGGAAAATAAACTAATGTTCAAGAACAAGAGGGAGCTGGCTCAGCAGAGGAAGACATCCCTTTCTAGCTTAAACAAACAAATTAGAGATCTTGTAAAGTCCTCCAAAGCTAATTATGAAACAAAAATAGCCAACCTAGCTAAGGATAATCTCAAGGAATTCTTTAACTACATCTGAAATCTAAACGGTAATACCCAGCTATGCACTGAACTGGTTGTGGATGGCACCACCCATGCTCAACCAAAGTTAATAGCCAACTTGCTAGTTGACAGATTTGGAGAAAACGTCACCCCCCCCCCATCCCCTCTAGTCATCCCCCAAAGTATACCTGCCACCATTCCTCAGCCTATTATCTCAAGAAAGCAGGTCATCTTGGTGCTCTCTAAGGCTATAAACACAGCATCAATGGGATTGGACAACATCCCAGGTTACATTTTAAACAACTTAAAACATGAGCTGGCAGACCCACTTGGATCCCCGTTTACCCACAGCCTGTGAAGTGGCTATGTTCTGGTGGAATGGATGACAGCAAAAGTAATCCCTCTGCATGAAGGAGGACTATCAACCAACCATGGGATTATAGACCCATAAGCTTGACTAGCTTCATCTACAAGGCCATGGAAAAAATCATTATGGATCTTATTAACAAGGACATAGGTAATCTCCAAACTCTGGACCCAACCCAGTTTGGATTCATTAAAGGTAGATCATGCCTGTTAAACATGGTTGACTTCTTCAAGAAAGTCACCAAGACCCTAGATGAGGGAAAGACAGTGCTTACCACCTATCTTGACCTAGCCAAGGCATTTGATGCAATCCCCCACTCAGGTATTATAGATGTTATAGAGAAACTCTCTAAATTTGGAATTAACCCCTACATTATCAGATGGGTAGCCAAATGGCTCACTGGCAGGACACATGCTGTCAAAGCCTGTGACTTCATCTCTAGCAAAAGACCAGTCACCACTGGCGTACAACAGAGTTCTGTGCTGGGCCCCGTACTGTTCAGAAATTAGTCCTCAGAAGTCCAGAAAAACTTGGATGGCCCATGGCTCACCAAGTTCACTGATGATTACAAACTGGGAGCAATCATTGAGTCCCCAATGATGTTAATATACTGCAGACAGGGTTAATGCAGTCAAATTATTGGTGCCAAAGCAATGGATTAAAGCTAAATGCAAAAAAATGCATTATTATTTCCTTTGGGGAAGTTGAGATCCCTGATAATTACTTTATAGACAGCACCACCCTAAATGTAAACCCAGTGGTCCATGATCTGGCTACTCAGCTTGTCATCAATCTGAACTTTGACCACCATGTATCCAAAGTAGTAAGAAAATCCTTCTATGTGGCACATCTTATAAGTAAAGGCATCACATTTAGATTTAAGGAAGTTATAATTCCATTATATGTGGCCCTCATCAGACCAATAATTGAGTACAGTGCTCCCTTTTGCATGTTCCTCACCAGACACCCACCTGCAACAATTGGAGAGACCACAGAGGTTTCTCATCAAGAAATTACAGGGTACACACAACAAGTCTTATGCAGAAAGACTGAAAGCCCTGTCACTATATTCTGTGTCCTACAGGTTGCTAAGGGGCGACCTGTGTCTGGCTTACAGGGCAGTCTCTGGCCCCACCCTGATGGAAATGCTACACATTTGTAAATCAAACTGCATGAGGGCCACTCACTCAAGAGATCTTAACCTAACCTCTGACATGAATAGTTCAAGCTGGAGAGCTAGATACATCTCCCAAAGACTGCCACTTCTCTGGAACAAGCTTCCAATTCAAGTAAAACAGAGCACTTCCATGACCCTCTACAAATGCAACCTAGAAAAATGGATGGGTGACCACATTTGAAGATGGCTGCACATTGAGTAACAGCTTAACTCTAGCTCTCCCAGTGTGAAAACAGAAACTCAGCAGATAAGGACAGTAGACTTTTGTGTTTATGGGTAAATTTCAGTAACTGGCTAGTAAGTGTACCACCTGGATGCCAGGAAAAAAGAAATACAGAGCACCTGGAAAAATCAGCTACAAAAAGTTTAGTAGAAACACTCACTGAGGAAAGTGCTGCAGCTGTTCAGCAAAAAAGCAATGCAAACTCCAGACTTGACTTCCAGTAACCTACAGGAAGATATAAGACAACAGCACACAGACCTGGTTAAAATAAATGAAACACTGATGGAGTATATTGACACAATCAACAAAAGGCTGAAAAAATATAAGAAGCTTTAAACAGATATTCAGATGAGGTTATAAAGCCACAAAAATCAGAGGTTGAAATGAATAAAAGGCTGCCTGAATATCAGACTGCTCAATAAGAGATATTTAAAAAATAATAAAATTAGAGGACAGAGCACATAGGGGAAAACCTGAGATTTTCAGCTATACCAGAGAAGCTGGAAGAAACAGACTGCATTAATTTTATGAAAGCACAAATAAGCAACTGGATTGGTATTCCACAGTAGGAGTTGTTAGCTGAAAGGGCACATTATCTATGTGCTTCAAACATGACTATGAGAAAGAAACCTATAACCTTTAATAGTAAAGATGCAATCCTAGCAGCAAAAGGATAACTGCAACAACATGATTTTATTTAAACAAGATTTTGTGAAGAAATATGTGCATTCTTATTTTAGGTACATAGATAATTTAATTTTTATTTGTGAAGGTGGTCATAATGAAGTGCACAGTATTGTGGCTGATTTAAATAATAATTCATACGGGTTGTCCTTTGATGGCTTACAACAAGGCACAAAAGTTGTTTATTTAGACCTTGTTTTGGAAGGAAAAGAAGATGGGTCTATTATTTCTGGTGTGCATAGGAAATTTTTGGATGGAAGCCAATACCTTCATGCTACCAGCTGTCATCCTCCACATGTATTAGAAGCTCTCCCTTATGAAGAGCTTTTACGATTGTCAAGAATATGCAGTGACAGGGACATTTTGTCACAGGAAATAAAGAAAACAGTAGATATGTTTTTAAGAAGGGGGTATGACCCTGTAAGAGTCTAGGAGGCAGAAGTTAAAGTTGCTAATGGTTTAATGGGAAATAAGTTAACTGAAAGGAGAGTGAGTGCAGCACAGCACAGGGGTATAGCACCTGATCATTACAAAAAAGATCCAATATATTTTGTATCTATATATAATATTAAAAGTGATGGGATCGCTGGGTTAGTAAAATATCATTGGAAATTTTTGTTACAAGATAAATCCTTAGCAGCAATATTACCGGACCACCCCTCTTTTTCATATACAAAGGGTAAAAGCATAAGAGACATGTTGGTGCATGGAACCTTTGTTATGCCAGTGATCAATATACAGAGGCCCTTAACAGATCCAGGAACCTTGAGATGTGGTAGGTGTAGGGTGTGTCCACACATTTTTAATATAGGTGGCAGTATTAATAATGATAAATTTGAAGCCAAGGGGGTGTTTACTTGTGAAAGCAAAGGAGTAATATATGCCCTATGTTGCCATTGTGATTTGTTTTATATTGAGGAGACGAAAAGAATGTTCCGTATTAGATTCATGGAACCCTTGAGGGACATAAAACATCAGAGGGAGGATAAAATAGTTTCTTTACATTCTAAAAAGGAACATAATAGTGATGTTACTTTATTACAGGGTACTATCTTGGAGCAAATTAATTGTGTTTGGGAAGATTTAAGTTGTTGTTGTTCTTCTTTCGGCTTTTTTGCCACAGTGGAACTCCGGTCCGCTAATGATTGGCAGTAGATTTTTACGGTGCCGAGATGTCAGCTTGATGTCCAACCTTCAATGAAGGCACGCCCATTTACGCATGTCTTTCGAACACCACTCGACCGCGGGGAGGACATGTAGACTCCACACAGAAGGAGCTCCAGCCGAGAATCAAACGTGAGAGAACCTCTTGCTGTGAGGCGACAATGCTACCGCTGCACCACCGTAGCTTCAAAAAATTATTGTACAAGGAATGTATATATATTTTAAAATATAAAACTTTGGTTCCTAAGGGACTGAACAATGAACTAAATTGGAAGTGTTTGCTTTAAGAACAAAGTGGTTTTAATTATTTAATTGGATATAATGTGTGTCAAATGTGTATAAAAGTGCAGTTTTAAGAGCATTCATTTGTATTCCAAGAAGGTGGTGACACCGAGGCGCTAGAATAAATAGATTGGATTTTTTTATAGTTTGGTAGTTTCATTTAACATTCAGTTTTATTCCATGTTTGGATCCTTTTTGTTGTTGCAGTTATCTGGAGTGTGTGAGTATTTGTTGTGTTTTTTTTCTTGCAGCAAAAGGAGTTGATTCTGACAAAACTGAGGCAGAAGGACAAAATACTAAAAGTGGGAGGCAGCAGAGTGTTTGTAGAGAATGAGTACCAATTTTACACTAGGCAGAAGAGGAATAAATTAATTCCACTATTCAGGGACTGCTGAGACATGGGTGTGAGATTCAAACTGCTGTACCCAGATGTCTTTAAGGTATTCTTCCCTGGTGGGGCAAAATACGTTTTTGATGAAATATATGCTAAGGAGGAAATGCAAAAGTTTGTCCAACAAAAAGTGAGCTGTGAAACAGAACAAGATTCTGTTTCTTGTTCTTCTGGTAATGAAGACCACAGATAGACTGTACCTGTGAAACCTTTTCCACTGTTTCAACAGAAAATGTTGTAGAAAAGGAAAGGAGCACAAGTGTTGACTAGAATAATTGAAAGTACATTGGTAATGAAGCAGAAACAGGATTTGGGAGATGGAGATGAACAGTAATAAAATCAGTAACTTAATGTGAGGTTACAATGCAGTAATTATGTTTGCAAAATATGACAAGAAAATTTGGAACTATTGGACTTTTTCAGAATTTGTTGGACTTGTGGGGTACTCTAAAGTATATGCCCTACTTCATGTCATTAATGTTCGCAAAAACTGTAAGTAAAGAAAACGTTTTTTTCTTAATAGTACTATTTTTGTGGTGTATGGTTTTTCCTTTGCATGCTATAAAGTTTTCTCAGTTATTTTTAAGTGTAAATGCGATTGTAAATAGGTGCTGTTGTTCTTTTTCCCTTTCTTTCTCCCTTCTCTCTTCCTTCTTGTTCAGTTTTAAGGAATGTAGGCACTGCAATGTAAAAAAAAACCCTGGTCAAAACAGCATGACAAAAGAAAAATTAATTTTCTTTTTTCTCATTCTTGCATGGGGGAGTGACTGGATTAAGGACCTTAGACTGATTTAGTAAAATGCTTTAAGAGAAAGCAAGTAAATGAAAAACAGTATTGAATATTAAGAGGCTTTTTTCTAGCAAATAAATGTATGCTTATTAGCAATTATGTATCTGGCTTGCATGCCTCCATGGAAACAATCTGATAAAGAGAACTTGACTGTCAGGTTCTCATATCTCCATGGAAACAATCTGAAAAAGTGAAATTTTTATAGTGTGGTGGAGAGTGATTGGCTGGGGAAAAAAGAAAAGAGAAACTGGCTAGTAGATAATGTTCTTTGAAAGCATTCAGGACTTTTCTCAGCTGGAAGAGCTATAAAGATAAGACAAAACCAGTCAGCACTTAGAAGCACAGACTGCACCATGCATCTTAGCATGGATAACCTTTCTTTTAGGTTACTCATTTCTGTGAGTGTGGCTGTAAGTTTGGGACATTTGTTCCTATTAGAAGGGTAAAACTTCAATATCTGAAGATGTACATAGTTTTGTGTGTTAGTAATAAATTAATAGGTTTTAGGGGGTATTGGGGTTTTTTTGAGGACTTTCAATAAAACAAAAATGTTTCTAAGATGTGACATTGGCGCAAATGGATATGATAAGAAATAACTATATAAAGGTTCAACCTGCCAAATAGTGTATGCATGTAACACAAAAGCTGGAACTAGACATTTAACAAAAAAGTGTTATATATAAAAGGTGGGAATAATAACTTATTAATACAATGATGTTTTCTTTAATGTCTTTAAATGTCAAATGGTTTCACAGATAAATGTGAACTATATTAAAAAATGTAGAGTGCAAATAGCTATGCTACAGGAGACAAACTTGGAAAGAACTGAACATGTGAATTTGATAAATAAAGGTTTCCAGGATAGTTATTTAGCAGAATATCTGGGACAATGTAAAAGAGGAGTACTTATATTAATTGTAAGAAGAGCTCCAATAGTGATAGAAGATGATACAAAAGATAATAATGGCATATTTGTAGTACTAAGGGGCTACTGGGAAGGGAGGAGGACTACAGTGGCATGTATTTATATTCTACCAAAAACTGCTATAATGGAGCTTAAGAAAATTCTGGGAGAAATAATCAGCTTTAAGCAAGGAATATTACTTATAGGTGGGGACTAGAATTTGATTTGCAGTAGTGAAATGTCTCTGGGGGACCCAGAAGGGAAAGTATAACAAAGGAGGGTAGATTTTTTTGAAGAAATTTATGAAAATATTTGGCATGGAAGATGTGAATTTAGTAATAGGAGTTTGGAGTGAATTAAGATATTATACCCCAAGATATAAAAACTGGGCTAGGCTAGACAGAATATACATTTCACAGGAACATGTGCATTTAATTGAAGGTCTTGATATGCACCCGATAACTATTTCAGATCATGTTCCAGTAATAACTAAAATAAAAACACAGGGTATTGAAATAAAAATGAGACACTTGCGCTTTTCCACCTATCTGTTGATTTAAGGAATGGATAGTGGATATTATTCAGGAGCTATTCGAGAGGATAGAAATTACAGTAGAGAGTCGATTATCCAAATGCTGATTATGCAAAATGTCAATTATTTCAATGCAGCCTTTCAAAGTTTTTGGGTAGGAAATCTCATAAAGTCTGAATATGTAAACGTTAAACCTATTCGCTTGTGCGTGTTTTTTGAGATTGTAGCCCACTCGTGTGTGAAAAATATTCATTATTGTCCACTGGAATCGCTGAATGGTTGAAAAGTGTATTCCCTGTGTGCAGAAAAAACAAGATTTTAGAAATTTTTTATCCAGTTCAATCTATGCTTGAATATCCGAACTACCCAAGGGCCCAATTAGTTTGGATAATTGACTCTCTACTGTACTTTTGAAATATAGCTAGGGAGTGAGATAAAATTTAGGTGGAGTTTAAAAATAGGGTGGAAATAAAAGAAAGGGAGCTATGGTTAAGAAGTAACAATAATTATTCAGAGGGACTGACAAATGTTAAAGTATTGTAGAAAAGGAGGAATCTCACAGAACAAGAACAGGATCAACTGCAGAATGCTAAGGAGAAAATAAGGGATTACCTCAATAATATGCAGAAGTTTAGAACGATTGCTTTTAAGCAACTGTTTTCCAATGAAAGCTCTTGAGCACAAAACCCTTTAGCACAAAGACTCAGCAACTGAAGTAGAAAGGGCTGTCACCAAGCTAAGGGAGTTTGTAACAAGGAAGTTAACAAGTGATCCTGTAGAGTTTTAGAAATATTTTGGAAAAATCTAAGAAAGTCTGTATAAAGTAGAGAAATGTGGAAATCAAGAAAAGATACAAATGGAAATGTTTATGGAAGAATTCAATATGCCAAGGTTTGAGGTAGATGATGAATGGTTAAGATAGCAGGAGAAGAGATAAAAATTGTGATGTACAACCAATCTACCAGAAAGTCCCCAGGAATAGATGGTATTCTTGTGGAAGTTTGGAAGCTAGGAGGGAAAAACTGATAAAGATCTGGAAGGTTTTGTTTAATAGTATTTTAAGAAAAGGAGAAGTGCCAACATCCTAGAAGAAAGTGGTGGTAGCTGTAATACCTAAAGAGGGTAAAGATGCATCAGATCCATCTTCATACAGGCCCAGTTAATACCAAACCATGATTATAAAGTGTTCATGTCTGTAATGGCTAAAAGAATGGCAAAGGAAATGCCAAAATTGATAGATCCGGATCAGTGTGGTTTTGTGGAAGAGAGGCAAACATTTGACAACATTAACAAAACACTGATGATTCAGAGGGAAACGGAATGTAAGAAAATACCAAGCATTTGACAGAGTAAGCTGTGAATTTATGAGCAGAGCAATGGAAGCATTTGCATTTCCTGAAAAAAAATATAAAGTTGATTAGGAAGATATATTTGGGATCGGGGGCAAAAATTAAAGTGGCTGATGTCCTCTCTGATAATTTCTGCTTGAGAAGAGGAGACAGGCAGGGGTGTCCTCTTTCCCCTTTGTTATTTGCATGATATTTAGAACCATTGGCAAAGAAAATAAGGGACTCAGAAATTCAATGATATAGTGTATGATAGTCAAGAAAAGCTGGCTGTATTTGCAGATGATATAATTTTATACCTGACAAAACCAGAAAGAGACATTACAGTGCTGTGGAACATTTTGACACAGTTTCATATCTTTTCAGGATACAAAATTAATGAAGCTAAAACCAAGGCAATAGCGGTAAATTATGTACCCACATATGAATTAGTTCGGCAATATCGATATTTATGGGGACATGATAAAATTAAATATTTAAGAGTATGCATTAAAAATAATTCTGGTGTGGCAGCTTAGGATATGTGGGAAGAGACTAAACAAAAGATAATGTAAAAACTGAGAAAATGGAAGCTTTGTTATATGGATATGAATAGTAAGATACAAGCAGTTAAAATGTTTTCAGTCCCATTAGTCTTATACACAGGTCAGGCTTATTTTTATCAGCCAGAGGAGAAGTTGTGACTAGTAGCAATTAATAAAGATCTGAAGAACTTTATCTGGGAGGGGAAGATGGCAAGAGTCAAGTGAGATAAGCTAATTCTGCCAGTAGAACAGGGCATGTTGGGATTAGCCAATTTGAAGGGGTATTTCAGAGAAACACAGTTAAGGCTCCTATACATAGCACAAGCAGATAATTCAAAGTGGGATGTTATGATGATGAAACAGGGGTAACTCAGGAAACAAGGAGAGATTGGAATTTTGGATGCAGGCCTTTAAGGAGAATAACAATAATCATACAGAATATTATATCCATAAAGTAGCAGAAAGTATCCTAAGAACTAAGCCACCATGGGAATGGAGAAAGGAGATTCTTCTGAAAGGGATGACTGAAATTAAGGATATAGACAATAGGCAAGAGGAGGCTGAAATTTATTGGAGAAAACTGGCAAAGGAACCAAGGTATTGGGAGCAAATAACTAGAGAGGGAAAGATGATAGTATGGGAAAACACCAAGAATTTATTTGGACTTCAGGTTACAGAGTGCTTTCCCTATCAAGGATTGATATCAGAATATAGGCAAAAAGAAAGAAATAGGGGGTCCTAAATGAAAGACCAGCACTGGTAGAGCTTTTGATAAAATCTAAAACAAAGTCTGACATTAAATGAAGAATAATGACTGTAGTAGAGCATATAAATATTGCATGATAACTATAAGAATCAATCAGAGGAGGTTAGAAAGGATTGGGAAGAGAGATTGGATAAGCAATTCACAAAGAAACAATGGGAGGACATATGTATGTCTCCAAATATGCAACAAAATCTAGAAGATTTAGGATTTTTACTTGGAAATGTTTACATAGATATTTTTATACCCCAAGTAGACTCCAGAGAAATTTTCCTCAAGTAGACAGCAAATGTTGGAGGTGTGACAAGGAAGAAAGAGGTAATTGGGAACATATTTTCCAGGAGTGCGGTGAGTTGGCAGACTTTATGGATTCCCTGAGGGATGCACTGTCGGAGTGTTGGAGATGCTGGGTGGGCAGATTGGTGTTACGAGGAAGATGATTTTTTCTGAGCTATGATATAGAATTGGAATTCCCTAAACATGGTAAGGCATTGCTGTGTCTAATTATGGTAGCTGCCAAAAAAGCAGTTACTAGAAAATGGAAATCAAAATCTAAACCAACTATACTAGAAGTAGTGAATATAGTAACAGAGAGAAAGCAATTGGAATTGAGATCTTTAGAAAATGGTAGGAACAAACTACATAGGAAAAATGGGAATTGTGGGAACAATACATACATAGGAGGAATGAGGCTTAAAAGAAGGCAGGACTTAAATGAGCTATGTAATGTTTACTGAAAATGATTGGGTAGATTATAAGTGATGTACAATGTTTGCAACTGACAGTGTGTCAGTATGGTTTGTGATGTAAAATGCTTGCATCTAGGATTGTTTCTGTGTGGTTTGTTTTAATTTATATAAATGTATATTTGTCTGTGTCATAAGTGATGGTTTAATAAAGATGTTTCTTGTTTTAAAAAAGGCAGGAATTGAATAATTTATGTAATATTGCTTAGTTTATATGATATATAGCAATATAAGTGAAATATAATGTTTGTAAATGTCAGCTTTAATATAGTTTGATTACTTTTATATAAATGTAAATGTAAACTTGGCTATGTCACAAATGATAATTCAATAAAGGTGTTTAAAAAAGGATGGGTGACCACAAATTCACTCCTGATGGAGTGACCATGTCCCACCTGAAGAGAGGCTAGGCTTCTAAGGGCTGTAGGACCATTAGCCTACTAACCTTCTGTGAACCTATGAACATGTCCAGGTTTCTTTGCCATAAAGAAGTGGTCACACCATTGTTTTATACATCTTACTCATCAGCTTCTTTAGCATTCTTCTGTCACACTCTTCCTCTTATGCCAATTGATTGCAGTCCATCTGATTCTAGCTTTGTCCTCCTCCTCTGGACTTCCTGTCTCTTCATCTACAAATCCCAGATACTTGATGCTATTAACCTGTTTTACTATTTTTTTCTTTTTTATCTCAGTTTTCAGCTTCTTCTGATTTCCCTCATTTGCTATCCTGACCACTGTATTGATCATAGTCAGTTTCATTCCTGGTGCTCAGTGTGAGATCCAGATAATATCCCACTGAACTGCCACCAAATAATATGAAGTCTCCCACTATCCTGGGTCAGTAACTAAGGAGCTTCAATCCTCACTACTGACTCCAGTGTGAGTCTGTTAATTAAACAGGAGTAATATTTCACATTTCCCCCCTAAGAGCGAAACAGGAACATGCTCTATAGCCTGGGACTGGACTGTATATTTCTGTTCACCCCTAATGTAACTCCTTATTACACACTTCAGAGCAATGTGTCCAAGTTTAAGACCTCTGATACACTTATACTTAAATAAATTAAATCTCGCACATCCAAACACTCCTGGGAAAGTCTGATACAGATTTCCAGCCCTGTCTCTTCCCCAAAATAATATGGTAATGCTGCCACCAATCAGAGTGTCTTCATGCCCTTCTAAAGGGGTGTTCAATTAAGAAAATTAAATATTAAAAAAAATAGTAGCAAATGACCTCAGCAGCCAGGCTTTTGGAGTGGCCCTGGGAATTATCAAACCAAGTATAAGCACTCTCAAATCACTAAAGAAAAACAATGATTGACCAGCCACAATGTAAGTTAATAAAACATATTTGATAATGAACAAAATTAAACAGTAATTTCCAATAAACAAACAGAGCTCAATCACCATGAAAATGAAATCAATACTGATGAATAGAAATCGAAAATTTAGAAAAACTCTAACTGATCTAACTGATTAGTTATAATTTTCCTATCTGATTAAAAAACACTGTCCCTGATCTTAACTAAATTACTACAACAGAGCAAAGGCAGGCTTACAGTTTTTGGTGAGTCCTTTTGGGTATCCACTGCACAGTACATCTGTGAACAACTCACAACTGAACTCAACTAACTTCTGTAACTGACTACTAACTACTGACAGTTAACTGTCTTTGGCAGGCACTTTTATAGACTAGCCTAACTGTCACAATTATTCCGGATCTAATTTTCATTTCATATTTTGAAAATCAACCAACAGCTGTTTTCTAAAAGTTCTTTCCTGTCTTTCAGATTTTGACAGTAACACGTAGCAACTGTCATCATTCCGATGACATATTGGGCAGATCAGCTGAATCTAAGACAGTTTGCCTTTAGAATCTTTCTTCACAAACACGAGCAGTTAGAAATGTAATAGGACACTCTTCAAGTCTTTAAAAATACTGTACAAACAGATCATAAATCAACAAGTAAAAACTTATTTACAATATCACAGCTAGTAAAGCTGGCATATAATACACAGGATAATTTGAAATTATGTACAAAAACTCAGCCAGACATGCTAGCACAAACAACAGTGTCTAATTTCTTCACATTCAGTTTTACATTTTAGTCCCCTATCATTTGCTGAAGTTTTTTTTCAGAGTTTGCTTGTAGTACCACACTGTCTGTATATAGCAGCTTTGTTGATCTGTCCCTTTGGACTGACTAATTTGTTAATTTAGTCCATCATCAGTATGAACAAGAGTGGGCTCAAAGCTGAAACCTGATGCATACCTACTCCCACTGGAAGAAACCCTCTCTGTGAGTCTAAACATTGTTCTCACTTTTGTTTTTTGCTCCTTATATATAACCTACACTAATTTTACCAACGTTTCTGGCACTTCAACCCAATTCAGGACTGCCAAAATCAGCTTTCTTGGGACCTTATCATGTGCTTTTTCAAGTATGCCCAGTTGAATTCTTTCCTCGTCTCCAACTTTTTCTCTGCTATCTGCCTTCTTGGAAACAGTGGATCAATTTTACTTCATCTTGATCTGAATCTAAATCACTAATCTTCTGTCTTACTTTCTACTACTGTGTGCATTCATTTATCAGTTACCCTCTCTAGCACTTACATACAGAGTGACAGGACTCTTTACCATTCACATTTATGAAGGCCTACTTAGTTCTTGTATATTTGCATTAGAATACCTATTCTCTAATCATTTGGGATACACTTTTCTCTGCATACTGCAATACGTACCCTCAGAAGTCCTTTCTCCCCGCATACGTTTGACATCTTGATGTTAACTGCCAAAACTTCATTTGAGCCTGCTGCTTTCCATAACTTCATTTTTCCTTAGTAATGTTCTCTGTTATTCTTGGGCTGGTTCTTCTTACTATTTCATTATAGGCTGTACATGGATAAGTGCAGTATCTGTGGGGCTTTCTTCATTCTAAAGTTTACTTAAATACTTATTCTATCTGCCTTTGATGGCCTCTAGATTGGTGGTCAGATTGTTGCTGGCATTCCTTAAGAATGGGGTCTGATAACTACCTTCTTTATCTTTCTGTAATTGGCTTGAAATATGATAGAACTTCTTTGTGCCATCTGCTGAGTCACTTTGCAGAAGCTGGTAGAGTTTCTCTGATGCCCTGCTCTTTGGTAATATGACTGCCTTCATAGCCTCTTTGTTAGCAGACCAGTATTTTTTCTTAGACTGGTCAGCCTTTTCTATCACCCTCTTCTTTCTGCACTTCTTATTTCTTTTGGTGACTTCTGCATTCCACTACCAGCTGTCTTTAAGTACCTTATTTCCATACATAGCACAGCTGCTTACTATCGTCTTTACACATGCTGTTTTAAGGTGCTGCCATTCTTGTTCAGCTCTACCTATTCCTCTTCTTCCTAAGGTGCTAGAACCCTGAGTATTTTTTTCTGAACTCCTGTGCTTTCACTCCAGTCAAGTTTCAGGGTTTAAACCTTTAGTCTGTATTGAGACTTGACCATACAGCTACAGCCTTCTCTGCTCAGTGCTTACAGCTGATTGTGGCCACCTGTGTGCTGGGGGCTGACGCTTTTGATGGAGAAGACTTTGAAATCTCTCATTTTACTCTAATGCCCTCTCCTTACTAAGAGGAAGTCTACTTGAGCTTCCAGTTCTGTACTCTACCAGCACTTTTGTATGTGATTTTCTGTCTGTATGTCTTGGCAGACCGTTTCTTGGTCAGCATTAAGCTGTATGCCAGACAGAAGTATAGAATGGCCTGTCCTTCACCTTCATTGCTACTGCTGCCCCACCCATGTGGACCCAGACAGTCCTCACACCATGTTCTGTCTATCCCATTAAGAGCATTCAGGTCCCCCTCTTATTCTTTATCAATTTATTTTGTCATGCTTTATCTAGGAGGCCCTACATCAGCTGTGAGAATGTCCTCTCTTCTTTACCAGCATAGCCCTACTTTGCGGCATAGGCTGATATAATGAATACTTCCCTAACGTTACACTGGAGTTTGATCACCATGAGTCTGTCACTGATTCTGATGACTTCCCTCACCAGAAGTATAACTGACATTTTTTGCACCCTGGGTCATCCCCTGATGTGATGCCCCCCCCCCAACTTTAAGTTGAGGAGCAAAAAAAAAAAAAAGGTCTATTCCCCCAGGTGCTCCTTGCATACGGAAATAAATATAAATGTTCCTTACCCAGATCTTGTCTGTTCCTCTATATTTATATTCCTCAACTTGAAAAATAAAAAATTTCTTACATTTATACCAAACAGCTGCTATAGATTATGTCACACACAGAGCACTAAAGCTTTTGAGTTATATCCATAAATGCAATTTCGGGATACCAGCATATATTTCTGAATGCTGGTAATCAGTAATGCACTAGCACTGCAATTGCCAGGATTGCTTCCCCTTTTGTCCCCCAACACCTTCTGTCCCTTATTGTCTTTAGAAATCTGCCCCTCACCACATTTCCCACACCATTTCTAGTCTGTCTTTCCCTTGATAGTAGTCTCTTCTTTGCCATCATGTCATCCATTTCCAATCTGTGTCCTGTCAGTGAAAACATATTCAGTTTATCAATCCTTAGTTAATTTTTGGCAAGTTGATTGATTTTACATCCCTGGCATAGGTCAGAGTAGATTGGTTCTTCAACCCACTTAACACCTATGTCCCTTTTTCTTGACATTAGTCAACATGACTAAATCATGTAGAGCCAAATTTTATACCGCTGAGTTGGTAGCCCTGACATGGCACTCAGTCTGTGGTCTGTGTTCTCCTATATAGAAGATACTTTGCGCCACAGTGAGTGCTTAAAGCAGTTGGACTACACAACTCCTTCTATGAAGGGCAGTACCTAGAGGACTGTGCTGCTGACCAAAACTGCATTTGGTTTTGGGTATAGTCTGTTGACATACCTGTCAGGTTCAACTGGGAGGCCTGGATTTGAACCCAGTAGCTTCCATCCTTTGGGCAGGAACACCCAGCATGTTTTCTTGAGAGTTGACAGGGGCCCCACACAGACACAAAGAGAACATGTAAACTAAACACAAACAGTAACTGGAGGTCAGGATCAAAACCTGGATCTTGTGTCTGTGAGGTGAAGATCTTAGCCATTATGCCACCATGTCAACAGCTTTAATACACAGTCTACAGTAAAATCTGAGAGCACAGAGGTTTAGAATTGTATCTGTGCACTGTAAAATATACTATGATTTCCACTAGAAGGAATCAGTATACAACTGCTAAATCTTATCATTAGGGCGCTGAATTAATATTTTCTAATCATGGTGACACAATAGATTTGCAAAGACAGCCACAGATTCAGGATATGTATAGAGAAGAATAATGCTGTGGATTTGTGAAAAAAAGGGGAAAATGCAGTGTATACTGCATACCAAACATAAGGCAAATAATACAGCAAACTACTCATGCAAAGCCTTGGCAGGTACCAACAGTTATGGAGATAATTGCTTGCCAATAATCAAGGCTCAGGATTTGAATCCGAGCAAAGTCGCTTAACTAGACAACATCCCCAAATGGTGAGCACACATGCGCGCACACACACACGCACACACACACACACACACACACACACACACACACACACACACACACACACACACACACACACACACACAGACACACACACACACACACACACACACACACACACACACACACACACACACACACACACACACACACACACACACACACACATTCTGTCTCTGTAGTCCCAGCTGTATTTTTTCCCACACTAGCATTTTTCAAGATCTCTTTTAATCAATTGGAATTAAATTATGTACTTCCCATTCTAGGCACAAGTGGATATTTAAACACTGTATTTAACATCAGTAACTTTATAACTCCTAACAAATGGTTTATACCAGCTCGAAAGCTTGAGTAACTGCAAAACTTATGTTGGTCCAATAAAAGATATTACATTATGCCTGTGTTCCAGTGTCTTAGGGCATGTAACAAAATTGTATTTATTAATCTAACTACAGCTTTATACATGCTTTTTCACCTCCCAGCTGCCAAACATCATCCTTCCTCCTGAGTAGCACCCATTCATTCCATATTAGTGGAAGCTGTCATCCAGTCAGATATGAAGGCAGCTTTACCCCAGCCATCCACAAAGAATTAGCTTACATCAAAGCTTACTGACACTGAGTGACTTGTTAGTCTCATTCTAAAGATCATTGAAGTTGGCAGCCTGTGGACCCACAGAGAAGAGATCTGATATCACCATTAAACCTGCTCTAGAGCATTAAAGCTCATTGAATGACCTGACATTCCCACAACACTGTCAATCCTGTAGTTCCACACCACTGCCAATCTCCCAATCTGTATATGGGTCCACCGTGAAGCCCTCATTAACACAGATGGTTAGGCATTTTTCCTGCAACCTTTACTCCAACCTCAGGTGGATGTTGTAAATAATACGGGGTAATCAACACTTCCTTATTGCCTTCTCTAGATGCATAGGGGCAAATGGGAAAGTGCATGAGATCAGACAGTGAGTAATACATTTCCAATTGATAGGAAGACCCTAATATGGATTTAATACAATACAATATAATGTCCTTACTGTATCCTGTTCTGGGGCTGATGAGTTTGAAAAAAATGCAGCTCTCTCTCTCTCTCTCTCTCTCTCTCTCTATATATATATATATATATATATACATATAGGTTCATAGGTAGGCACTAGGCTATTGGGCCTAAGACCTATATAAGCCTAGCCAAAAAGGTACCCTGGCTTTCGCATATTTTTTTTTTCATTTTATGAATGTATAAGTCCTTTTGTGTGTAATTTCATTGTATATAATTTTATCTAATTTATCTTAGGCAGCTCAAGTTTACTATTTCTTTTTCTAGTTTTTAAACCTGTGTTGAGCTTGAAATTATTGCATATGGAGCAATGCTGTACACCAGTTAAATTTAAATAATAAAAATTGTACAAAAAACATACTATAACCTGGGTACAAGTAATTGTTTCCACTTTAAATTAAGGTATTGATTGATAGAAAGTGGCTTTATGTTTTATAAAGTGTATTCCTGTACTTAAAAGAATCTCCACATGCTTTGATGTAGAAGCTTTACACCTAAGAACATGCTGATTGCTTTATTCTAACACAGAATATACATACCTTTGGATTTTTTATGTTGATATTTTACTGTACTGGCTAGGTTAATATTTCACTAGAGTTTGGTTTTCTCAATCAATCTTTAATTGACTTTTTCAATAAAATGCACACAAGTAATTTATTACATCAAGTGTAGCACATTGATTTTACTTGTCATAATATCCACTGAAATGGATTCAGATCCCACCTCTGCATATATGGCACAGCCAAACATGTGGAATAGATTTATTGCTGTGCAGATGTATGCTGATGATGTTAAGGCATATGGATCAGCTATTCAAACATGCTGAGTCTGGGGTTAGCATAATGGTTAATGCAGTTACCTCAAACAAAGCACAGGGTTTGATTCTAACCTTTGGTCAATAGGATTACTGGAGAAGTTCACGCAGACTCTGCCATAGACTGCTGTGAGGGAAAAGTTAATTTGTTTTTCTCACTAGCTTGGCATAATGTTTAAGGTGTTTACGTCAAAGACACAAAGTACAGGGTGTGATTCTCATCTTGGGAAGCAATGAATAGGCTTACAAAGCACCCCCCCTGGGGTGGTTAGCCTAGTAATCATCTATGAATCTATCAAATCCCTTAGATAATTGATGAAGAATTGTACAATGAATGTTGTAAGTGCAACTGCACTCACTGACTTTGCTTTGTATCTTTTTAATGATGGTTCAGGGGATTTCATTTGTAAAGAGTTTGAAAAATATTCAGAGCTGATGCCCTTGTACCAGAAATATTTATTCCTATTCTATTTTATGTGTTAAATTAGTAGAAATAAATATATTTTCTTGAAGATCTTACTACAATAGGGTTTCCCATATATACAGTAATTAGCATTACATTTTGAATGCTAATTTTATATATATATATATATATATATATATATATATATATATATATATATATATATATATATACACACACACACACATATATATATATATATATATATATATATATATATATATATATATAAAACCTGCCAGGAAAAACCCAGCTAAGCTGGAGTTTTCACTGTGTGATACCTTAAACCTCCTGAAATGGAAGCCCATGGGATATATGCAAATGATCCCTTAAGGACATCAATTGTTTCAGCTACACGGCTTCAGGATGTCCATAACTTCCATTTGTTTACATATACATATACAAATATATATTTTATATATATATTTATTTATATCTATATATGCTGTGTGTGTGTGTGTGTGTGTGTGTGTGTGTGTGTGTGTGTGTGTGAGAGAGAGCTTATGAGACTCAAGCTCTTGTAGTGTTTCCACAGTCATTTCAAGTGCTTTTCTGTGTGTGTGCATGGGCTGAAAGTTCCACTTGTTTCAATCATGTATTTCTACTTCGGTTGTTTCTGTAAAGCAGCAACTGCATTTATTGCATTTTAAAGACTTGTCATTAATACATCTGCTGTTAAAATGTTTCTTTGCCTCTGTTTATATTCTGCATGCACATACTGGTTTTAATAAGTTATGTAACTTGTAGTTTTCAGTAGTCATACTTTGTTGGTATGTCTGTGATACAGTGCTGTTTCCGCTTTCTGTTTCTGTATACCATGGGGAACAGGAACAGTACAAGAAGGCAGAATTGCAGTGATGTCTTTTGTGTATTGCATCATTTTTGTAAGAAGTTGTGGGTATCTTGCATGTACCTGAAAGATGACAGTACACACAATTTCACTGCTGGGAGACACTCTTACAGTCTTCTGGACAATTCCACCCAGTCCAAAAAAAAGAGGCAGTTCAAGGAATATTTCAACTGTTTCAGAAAACAGCCATCCAAGATGTCCCACCAGACCGAGAAGGATCCGGAGTCCTACTCAAGGTTCTTTTTAGTCCACAAGAAAAACAAGGGCCTTGGGGCCCATACTGACTGGCAGTTACCTGTACAGCTATATTGTAAAGACTTAGGTTCTTGATGGTCACAGTGCAGTCCATCCTTCCATTCCTCCAGGAACAGGATTGAATGTACTCTGTAGACCTTCTGGATACCTGTTTGCCACATCAAGATTACGAGGCAGTCTCAAAGGTTAATTTGCTTCCGTCAGGGAGCCAGACACCTCCAGTTTCAACAACTGCCCTTTGGTTTCACCACAGCTACCCCCAGGTGTTCACCAAGTACATGACAGTGGCAGCAGCTCATTTCTGACTGCAAGGGTTCTGAGAGTTCCCATATTTAGACGACTGGCTCCTAACTGCAACCTCAACAGAATCCCTCATAAAGAAAATATTATTTGCTCCACGTTTACCCTTTCCTTTGCCTTGCTTTGGTACTGAGGCGCTTGACTGAAAAAAGAATACAAAGTAAGCTGCTATGAGATGGCTACAGCAGATACCTTTTACTTAGAAACATTGACTGATACTCCTAAAACTGGCTTTGTCCTTTGTTAAGTGCTTCCCTGCGCATAAAAAATTACCACGTTTTTATGTATTTTTTTTTTAGTTTTATTCTAGTGCCATGTGTATGCCCATCAGTGGATTAATTTTGATATGTTAGTCTCTTACATACTGGCTGCATAACTGTTTCATCATACAGTAAGTTATCATCCTTATTCAGATTTAGTCTGTTCTGTACACCAAGATTCATTACAAGGTAATAGGTTCATAGGTTCATAGGTTGGTACTAGGCTATCAGCCCTAGGGCCTATACAAGCCTAGCCATAACAATTCCCTGGCTATTTCTTCCCACACTGTTTACTTCCCTGGACCCCTGTCTAGCAGGGTGACTGCCGTGATCCCCAGGGTGAATTTCCTTTCTCCCATCCAATCGTCAAGGTTCCTTTTGAAGAGGGCCAAAGAGGCACTCTGCTTGACATGTATAGGCAATCTGTTCCAGAGTCTGGGGAGTCTCTGGGTCAGGAACCTATTTCTCTTAGATGTCTTAAATGAAAAATACAAAATTGTAAACTGAAAATTGTTAATGCAGCTGTAGTTCTGATGCTTCACCTGTGTTGGTTATTTGCAAAATAAGACAAAGAAGGGGGTGGTTAATGTGGTTAGAATTACATCTACTTTAACTTTTTAGATGAATTTGCTGTGCTGATGTTATAACATTAACAATGCTTTATTCTGTGCCAACTAAATTGACAACTCCTGTTTTTTTTTTCTAACAGGCTACATTCAGATTATTGTTTTCCTTTTTCCTTGTAGTTGATCTGTGCAGTCCAGACTTGTAATGTTTCTGTTATCTTGATCTAGTTTTACTTGAAGAAATTGTGTGGGTTTTACTGCTGTTCTGTTTATCCTTGTACAGTGCTTCGTTCTCCAACTGTGGTTACAGCCTAGGAATGAATATTTTAATTCCTATGCAATTTCTCACACATTCTTTCTAGTGATTCTTCATCACCAGCCCTTCCTCCTCACCATCATTTACCTCCATTAATATTTCTTCATAACCTTGGGCAGGATTCACGAAACCCCCGTGTAAGAGTTAATATGTCTTACATGGAGGCTGCAGTCTAATGTCATGAGGGCATGCTGAATCATACCCTAGGCTAACACGGTCTGTGTAGGAAAGTAGGGGGCGTGTCCGAATGCCGAGTTCTGCAAAGGGACACGCCCCAGAAGAGTCAGAGTCCTGAAAGTAAACTCCCACGAGCGAGTCTGCGGAAATGTCAAGGAACACAACACCACACATGCCCCCACAGACTATAAACCCAACTGTAATGTAAAATGTAAAAATAACAGTTTAATTTTTTTTTTTAATTTCCAAAATGTTTGCCCGTAGTTGCGCTTGTTTGCGTGGGTATGCCCTCCGCTCAGCCACAGTTAGCAGACAGTGAAAAGCATATGAGATCTAAATATGCAAATTAAGCCAAGTAGCAATAGCGTAGTGGTAGAGACGTTGGCCAAAGAGGAGGTAGTCACGGTTCAAGCCCCCACAACATCATTCTCTATTTTTAGTTAAATAAGCATGAAACAATCCCCTGACAAATATATATATATATATATATATATATATATATATATATATATACATATATATATATATATATATATATATATATATATATATATATATATATATATATATATATATAGATATATATATATAAAACTATAATTTAAATAAAATGTAATGAAATGGACCATGTATTTTTGAATAAATCCGACACAATAAAATATAAAAAAAAGATTATGTGCCCATAGCTGAGCAAGGCTTCAAGAAGCCTAATATGAGTGCCCATAGGTGAGCAGCGCTGTAACAAGCTTAATATGACTGCCCTCGGGTGAGCAGTGGTTTAACAGGTGTAATATGAGTGCCCGGATTTGAGCAGCGCTTTAACACGCTTAAAATGAGTGCCCGTAGTTGAGCAATGCTTCACACAGCGTAATATGAGTGCTCATAGCCAAATAATGCGTTACCCAGCATAAGCCGTTTGCGCGGAGCTGCGCACCAGCTTACCGGTGGGCAACGTTGAGTAAGCTGTATTAAAGCTGCCTTTACACAGACACACCTCCTAGCCTGTCTAGACAGTGGTAAAATAAAAAAAAAACAATGCCCAGGTTCGAACCCAGGATACTGTGCACCATAGTCAAAGTACTGAACCGCTAAGCCATGACAGTTGTACTGAGAAATGCAGTATTAGCATATATATAGGAATGAATGGAAATAGAAGCATGACAAAGCAGGTTTTTTTAAGCTGATAAATATCCAAAATGGCCAATCACAGATAAGTGCTGGAAAACGGGCATATATAAGCCCCATAGGCAGGAATACACAGCATAAATGATTGTGGTACCCATTTGCAGTCAGGATGGCAGGTGCAGGAGAGGGAAGTTGCTTTAGAGCACAGAGGTGGGGTGTTGGGGAGTCAAAATATATGGTTTGGCTCCTAGTCCATGATCATGAGGCACAACTCATGCAGGGCCAGGTTCACTGGGGTGCATACAAGGCAGAGGCATGGAACCGGTTGGCACATGATCTCACCAGTTCCACAGGCATTCCAAGGACTGGTGAACAGGTCCGTCACCACCATGCGGACCTGAAGAGACGTAAGCAGGACCAACTGAACCATTGGATCCAGGAGGCCCGGCAAATGCCCAACGCCCCACTACTAAGTAAGTATCCATGTAATTAAGTATGTAAGAAATTATCCTAGCCTATAGTATGGAGATGTATGTTCCAATATTACATCATTTATATTACAGCTGCTGATAGGCTGGTAAGGTTGCGCCACCAGGCAGGTTAGTAATTATTTTGCTGGAATTGTTATAGAATATAAGTAAGACAGCTTGTAAAAGAGTTCAGTGTTGTTACATATTAATAAAGTTCAAATAAGCCTAGAAGAAAGATTCTGCTAGTACTATAAGATTAGATAAGTGATGCAGCCTGTAATCTGGAAATAAACATTAAACAAGTCTCAAATAGAGAGTTTCCACCTGTATTGTAATATCAGATAACTGCTTCAGCCTGAAAATGAGTGGTAATCAATCAACAAAGGATAGACATGTGTCAAATACATCCCTTTTAAAATCTGCCATATGAAATAAGTGAGTCAGTTGGAAAGGATTGTTGTAACCCAGTAAGAAATGTTAATAACACCTAGAATTAAGTACCATCCTGAAATGTAAAAATAAAACAAGTGAGAGTGTGAGAAAGAGGGTATGAATCTACCAAGAAAGCTGTAATAAGTCTGGAATAAAGTTATACTGCAGTGAGTACATAATGAAACGAATGAGACAGCCACAACCAAAGAGTGAAATGTGTGTAATAAAGTACTGAACCTTGGATGTGTCTGTCCCACAATTTGGATATGTTGCTGTACCCTTGCATTATGGAGATAGTATGGTTGTATGAAATGCTGAACATCCACAGTTGTCTAGACCCATATAAATCAAATGTAGCAGGATGCTTTACCTGAACACAGCCAGATATGAACATATATGAATAAAAATGGAATGTATATTAATGTAGCAGTAACATTCCCATCACCAACATTCCTAAGGGTACATATAGGAAACTGTACTAATACATGTAGGGGATATATATCTGCACCTACTAGGAATGTACAGCATATGTATAGGTAGTTTAAGTTGTTAATGTAATATTTCGTCACCCTACCCTATTTTCACAAATGATGCCATTCCACACCAAACTGGGTATGTGTATATACAATTAATTCCCATGGACATTTGTCCTGTTGGTTCATACATATCTACATGTACGTTGATGAATGTGTCCTGTTCACATATCCAAACCTGATGGCCTGTTGCCACCAATCAACCCTGCATGCTGTTGGAATGTGTACTGTTGTTCTAAATGTGCATGTGTTATGCTTGCTGTTCAATGTTCGGAATTCATGGGGGTTTGGTTAATGGGAATACTGATGCATGCTGTTACAACTAATTTTGAATGGTGTTGTTTGTTACTAACCCAAAATGTCATAAAATACTGATAAACATAGGACAGCAGGGAAGGCAGGTTCCAGCGGACCCACCTCTCCCACCTCAGCTGGCGAGTGCACCTGGCACCAGTGCCCAGGCAGGAACCTCCTCCGGTGGCCCTGCGCCACCTTTGGGTGGAAGCACTGCAGGGGATGGGGCTCGTCCCCCCTCTGCAAGCGTGGCCGGAGGAGAATGTCCACTCACCCTCCATAGTGTCCGGTCTGTGGTGCGTAGTGAGATCAGGCATTCTGTGCTTGATCCCCTACGCCAGCTTGAGGCGAGGGTGGCGCAACTCACGGGTGTGCCTGCCCGTCCTATACAGCCCTCAGCACAGCCCCGTCCTGGGCAGTGAAGGCGCAGTGGTAACTGCCCATGGGTGGGGATCACAGTTCCACTGTTGCCATCCGTGGGCTCATGGACTCGCGATATCCAAACATCCATCCCCGTCAATTGTGTTTCCCCCCCACATGTGTCATACTCCACCCCTGTATGCATCTTGTTTGTCTTGTCTGTTAACCTCCCCAATGTACCTCCCCAAATATACCTACTTCCTGTACCTCACATTCCACTCTCACCTGAAAAAAAAATAAAAAAAGGGCACTCTGTTCCCACAAAAAAATTACGCCCCATACATAGCTGCCCATTTTGCAGACATGTCTGCTGGACATGTCAACTGATAATTAAAATTGGCTGTACAACATATTTTGTTGTCCTCACCCCTCTCTCAGGGGTGGAAGGTTTCAAATTTCGTACCAAATTACACACATATGCACAGCTGTTGCTGATAAAGAAATGGGCAGCTATGGGCCTTCCCTACATCCTTCCTGCAAATCCCGAGCTTGTTTTCCTACTGTCCTACCCTCTTTGTGCTCCCTTTTTCACCTCTTTCCTATCTCCTCATTTTCTTTTCTTTAAAAGAAATTAGCGCGGGTGTTAGCGAGAGTAAGCACTTTTAAGCAGTAGTCAGCGGGTGTGCGCTTGTGTGCGCTTAGCTAAGCGAGTGTGCACATAGCTAAGCGACTGTGCGCATGCGTGAGCATGGCGCAAACCAGTACAAACCCGCTTACAACTGCTTAAAAGTGCCTTAGTTACTCTGTATGACAAGGCTTGTAGTCTGCTCATCAGCAAAATAAAATACCCCTGTCAGTCTGGAACCCCAGAAACACTAGTCTGCATGAATTACCACTGAGCCACGTCAGATATACAAGAACATGGTGCTGAAAGAAATATATCATGAAATACAAGGAGTGAATGTAAAGGGAATATAGGAAGGCCATTACACAAAGCTTGTTCCCTGTATGTTTAGTGGCAATTCTTGTGGAATTGCATTACGAGTGTGATAAGAGAAACAGCCTTGCTAATAGGTAATAATGTTACAGTAGCACCTTACAAACCACACACAGTATCAGAGCAGGATAAACACCACCATATTTGAATAGGTATGAGGCCAGACATCCCAACTGTGACTGATTTACAGGGATGTCCTTGATTGTCAAAAAATGTTACCTGTGCCCCACTGACTCCCTGTGAAATGTACTAACAGTAGACAGAAAGGTGGGGAATCCCACGTAATGTTCACCATCAATAAGTTAAAGTAGACACTACTTGCATGTCAGAAATGGTGTAGTAATACATAGGCTCAAAACACACACACAGTCCCCACAGTCACAACTGCAGAATATCTGAAATATATCACGGGTGTATCCCACTGATATGTACCTTTCCCTGAGGCTGCTCAAATATATACCTGAGTGTATCTGAGGCCTGCAAGTGTCAGAAATACACCGGCATATCAGCCTGTCTGCTGTTACACACTCTGCAAATAGCTGTAGAATTACTTCCACAAGCACACCCTCATGTAGGAGTACAACACAGAAATATCAAAGGATGTAGCCAGCTAACAAACTAAGGACAGTATAGCAGTTTACAAGCACTGCATGTGCCTGATATTCATAACTATTAGTACAAAATACAAGGCCCTACTACTGCTCAGCAGCAAAATAAGATACCCTTGTAAGTGTCAAACCCCAGACCTTGGCCTCACCAGACTACCTGTAGTGCCACCAAAACACAGCAAACATATAAGAATTTACTGCTGAAAGAAATATATCATGCATTACAAGGAGTGAATGTAAATGGAAAATAGGAAAGCCATAGCAACACATTCCAGTAAAGAGAAATATCAGGCCTTCAAGGAGTGAATGTAAAGGGAAAATAGTGAAGCCATAGCAACACATTGCAAGAGCTACAGTTGTATACCAGTTAATCCACAAGTCCCACAGGAAAGTACATGCTCCCATGTAAACAGTGTTAGCATTAGCAGGTGTGAGTTAACATACACACTGAGAAGAATGAACTGGAAGAAGCAACAGTCAGGTTTCAGTACAACATGCATTTCAGTGGCTACAACACAGCCTTAGATATGAGAGACATACCAACCTTCTGACTGACACAACAGTGTCCACAGCAAACCAGCATGGTCCCCACCTTGCAAAACTGAAAGGCCTACGCCTACCTAACCTAACATTTTATAGCAGTGTCCTGAAATCACAGTGAGAACTGCAATTACCACACAGCAGGCTGCATGCAATTAGTAAATGCTGGCCACCAATTGGTGCAGAGGCCATCACATGCACATGTGCAGATACCTACAAAAGCAGCCTGTACTGCCAGTCCACACATGCAATAATATCATTGCAGCAACTGGAGGGAGAGAGAGAGAGAGAGAGAGAGAGAGACCCAAAAAAAAAAAAAAAAAAAAAAAAAGCAAGGCAGCAAGCAAGCAAGCCAGCAAGCAAGCCAGCCAGCCAGCCAGCCATCCAGGCAGCCCGCCAGCCAGCCAACCAGGCAGCCAGGAATCCAGCCAGCCAGCCAGCCAAATGAAAAAAGCTGTTAGAGACAAAGGTAATGTAAATTACATAATCTAATAATCTACATACTGTGAACCCTCCATATGTGTCAGCAGTCTGTATCTATATGTATATGAAGATGTGCATAGGGCAAGGGACATACTGCAACCGTTAGCGAAGGCTGGACATACATATGTAGTTGAAGGTTGCTATGTGCACATATCAATGTAGGTTGTAGTGTGTGGCATTGAAAACAGCATGCAGTTCAGGTATATGTCATGTGGTGGTGAACTTCTGTGGGACTGAGCCAGTGAGGCCTTCTACAGCTATACAGCCTGAGGACAGCATAATGCATTCTGCACAACACTGTGCAATATCATTACAGAATGGTAAGTCTCACAACTGTTACAGAAGTGACATCCCCACCATGAAAGGTGGGCATTCTATGTGCCAAGATGTGCATGTAGTTGTACAGCAATGGATGTTTATAAGTATGTGTGTGTGTACGTGTATGTATATATATATATATATATATATATATATATATATATATATATATATATATATATATATATACATAGAGAGGTATGTATAGATAGATAGACATATATAGATAGATAGATAGAACATGTATATACATATAGATGTAATAGACGCATACATATATAGATATATATAGATACATACACATATACAGATAGACATGAATGTCTATAGATATGTATGTATATGAATATATCTATCTATCTATCTCTATATATATATATATATATATATATATATATATATATATATATATATATATATATATATATATAGAGTGAGAGAGGGACATGGGGGCAGATGAATTGCAACAGCTGCCTGGTGACCAAGGCATGGACTGAACACCAGTGTGGATACAGGAGTACCATACCCCATTCCAAAACACTTTAACCACTAACTACTACATAGGTGGTTTCCTGCCTACTACTGGAGGTGTCAGAAGCAAACATGGGAAACAAGTGTACAATAGCCTCCCCTTTGATATCCACAAATATGCCATACCCTGGACTAAACCACCCAGCATTAACAAACAAGGCTCCTCATTAGTAGATGTCAGACATACCCCTGATGAATGTTATGGAGATAGGTAATATGCCATGTGAGTCACCTCTGTGTAACTGTTTGACAGGAGCAAGTACAATCACATTACATGTGTCCCAAGGGGCAGGGTAGCATAAGGCTATGCTGCCGTAGGCCCAGGGCCAATAGCATAGTACCTACCTATGACACAATGCACACACATGTACTCAGTGCAATACCAACTATGTGAGGTGGAATGAGTGTGACACTGACTGTGTGCAAGGTCTGTAATGGTGTGATTGCTCAGCGTGACTTTGTGCCTGTCATGGTAGTCTGTGTCCTTGGTGTGAGGCCAGAGAAAGATGTGCCAGTTATTGGGATACTAACATACTAGATTGCCATATGTTGTGCAGTAGTTCCCTGTGTATGACTGCAGTGTAGGTAGGGGTATGGCAGCAAAGACTAGGGTGGATTACCAGTGAAACTGTAGATGTGCATTGCATGGGATGACAATATTCTCCATCCAGTAGCTTGATACATACCCCCAGTGTGAGGTTGTGCAGTGTACCTCAAACAGTGTGCCAAGTGCTGGTGTATACTAGTTTGTTGTATGGAGTGTGGCAGGCACTGTCACACAGTTGTAGGCTGAGCACTGATATGTGGTAATGTACATGTGTATCCCCTGATAGACAGACAGATGCTATATATGACAGTTCAGTGATATCAGTACAGTAGAGTATTACGTGTGCCATATCACTTGCTCACATATTTATCTTTTCCTTCCAGGGCAATGGTGCATCACCGTAACCTGTGTTATTCAGCTGCAGAGGATGAGGAGATACATCAGAGCCTGGTGTGGGATTTCAATACACTGTTTTCCAGGACCAGCCAGAACCAGCAGGAGAGGGCTGCACTGTGGCAAGACCTTGTCCGTCGGGTAAATGACATAGGCATGCATAACCAGACATATGAGCAGGTATGCCATCACTGCAGTGATTTAATTAGAAATGTCTGTCAGCGTGCATCTGATATCCACAGACAACAGCTTGCCACAGGTGGTGGGGTACCTATCCACCCCCCCCTCACCAGAGTGTAGGAGCTACTTCTAAGTGTTGTGGCTCCAGGCCAACAACAACAACATCCACAGACATGTGTCATGATGGAGGCCAGAGCCACCCAGCATGTGGGCATGGAGTGTGCAGGTAACATGCCATATCTGTAGTTGACTGTTCTCTGCACTGGTAGTTTATGCATGTGTGAGATGTGTACTGTGTGTGTAGCTGTTATCCTGCCTATTCTTGTGCAAGATTGATATTCTGAATATCATCACTACACCTGTGAAAGCCAACTGTTGTACTACTGTACTGTAGCATACTCACAGTATCAATGGCACAGTTGTAGCCACTGACAATAACTCTCTTATTTGTGCAGGTCCCTCTGGAGTAACAGCAATGCAGCCAATCCATGCTGGTGAGTGTGTAATAACAATACTATTAATAGTAATAATAATATTAATACTAATAATACCCTCAAACAGTATTGTTTATGTGTTGGATTGCAGGTGTGTGTGTTTGTATCTGCTGTACTGAGGAGTGTGCATGTATGCATGTGTGCATGTGTGCCTTTGTGCATGTGTGCATGTGTGCCTTTGTACATGTGTGCATGTGTGCATGTGTGCCTGTGTGCATGTGTGCATGTGTGCATGTGTGCCTTTGTGCATGTGTGCATGTGTGCCCATGTGCATGTGTGCATGTGTGCCTTTGTGCATGTGTGCATGTGTGCCCGTGTGCATGTGTGCATGTGGGCATGTGTGCCCGTGTGCATGTGTGCCTTTGTGCATGTGTGCATGTGTGCCCGTGTGCATGTGTGGTAACATTGTGTACACATTGTAAACTGTGTTTCCTGTCTTCCTCTCACAGGTTCTGGTGTTGCTCTGTTGGCGTGCAGCAGGGAACCTGAAGCCACTGCTGGTGATAGTGATAATGATGATACATGTGTAATGGCACAGGGAGGTGAGACAGGGTCTGTTGTTGGTCAGCCAATCGACAGTACACAGCAGTCAACCCCATCAATGCGCACAGTTATCCTGCTGATACATCCATTGTCACCAATGTCCTTAGCTGAGGGACAGCATACAGTGGGCATTGACCAGGGTAATGTGGTATCAGTGGCACATGCATCCCCTCACAGCAGCCATGGCCAGAGTCCTGACATGGTACCACACAGGCAGATGTCCAGGGGTTCTCGTGGGAGCATCCGTGGTCATACTGCCCCTGTCAGACGTGCCCACAGAGGTCTTTCAACCTCAGCTATGTTCCAGGCTGTAATGCAGGCACAGGCACGTATGGAACGGTACACCAGACAGGGTCTGAGGGAGCTTAGAGCACATCTCACTGCTATGAATGACACTATGCGTGACATTGCGGCTGCCATCCGTACTGTCGGCGAGGTCATTGATAGATGTTGGGGGGACACATTAGATCTGTTCCACAACTACATGTCCATGAGCCAGGGCAATGCAGGACGGTTGAGGCGTCGATGTGGACATATGCCAGCAACATCAGCAGTTGGCATTCATCGCGGAATGACAACAAACCCGCAGCCGCTCCCATAGTGCCAGTACCAGCCCCAGCAATGCTGGGACTGTGCTGTCATCAGACTGTCCTAGAAGATCACGTGCACATGGCTCTGGACAGTCCCAGCAGGGACATGTGTCCAGTCAGCAACCCACTGCTTCTGATGACAGTACCCAGTCTGGCTTAGTACCTGATACTGTCCGTAGAACCCCTGCCAGGCACAGGTACCGTGTCCGTGGCCAGAGACAGTGATCTGTATGACCTGTCAGGTACAGTCTGTGGCTGTCCACAAACACCCATATATGGCAGCCATGTGGTGGAACTGTGTGCATGCATACACACATGCATAATGCTAACACCTAGGGCTAACACATACACACACACACACCGCATCAACATTGCCCCATGTTGTACTGTTGTCCCTCACTAACACACACACGTACATGTCGATTGGATGTGTCAATGGCAGACTCTGGCAAACCAAGTACACACCCTGTGCATATGATGAAACTGTGTCACCTCCTGCAATCTGTAACATTGATGCAGGAACAGGATAGCATGGTGCTGATGCACAGGGTGACTACATAGCACTGTAGTAATATTATCATGTTGTTAACAGTACAGTGTAATGATATCATTGTGGGTATATCCCAGCATGCCTGATGCATTAACACTATGATTGTCATTGTAGTTTTTTATACACCAGTGTTAATTCCAAAAGTGTAATGTCTGCACATGTGCCACATGGCAGTTGTGTGTACCTGTGCCTGCATGTGTTGTGGACTGGACAGTACATGTGTGATGTTTGCAGCACACAGCTGCAGGTGTACATTTGTGAACAAGGTGGAGTTGCATTCTCTGCATGTAGATGCATGGTGCACACATGGCAAGGGTGGCATGCAACATGTGACACAGTAGTCATACATTGTAGTTCATATTGGTGGCCACTTTGTGTTGTACTACACATATGTCTCACCTGGGGTCACATGTATGTATGACATGGTTTGACAGTATGCTGTGGGTCATACGGTTTACCAATGTCAGTGGTTTGCATTCTGGTGGTAAGGCTCAAAACACAAACCCACCTACATAGGTATCACAAGGGATAAGAAACTAGAAGTAATGATACTCAATGCCAGACATCTAAAACGCAAGATGCATGCAGTCCAAACTCTACTCAGCATGGAGAATGTTGATATCTGTGCAGTAACAGAAACCTGGTTCAAGGCTCCCAAGAGCACCCTAGAACTACCAGGTTACACCTGATACCCTGCTTTACAGCCCCAAAACATGGAACTAACTATGAAAGGGGGTTAGTATCAATAATTGTCAAGGATACCCACAACCCCAGGTTGGTGCCATAGCACAAAGCATCACAGACTATCCACGTGCAACTAACAGTGGGTAAAACTGGCTTCCAGTTCATAGCCTGCTACAGACCACCCTCCTAAACCCAGGAACCCCACTTGGCCTACTTAAGAACACATGAATATATGAAGGTCTCTCCAAACAACATTATATTGGGCAACTTCATCTACCCACACATAGACTGGGAGCATTACTGTAGCTCCAACACCCTAGGCCAAAGGTTCCTAGAATTCATAAACTCAAATGCTATGGAACAATTTGTTACCACTCCCACAAGAGGGGAAAACATACTGCACCTGATCATCACCAACATGGGGACTCTATGCTCCAGACCAGAAGTGTATCCCTCACTGGTAAGATCAGACCATAGAGTAATCTCACTGTATATTCACATACCAACCCCAGCCCCTGCCCAGAAAACCACAGTGAAAAAGTTGTCTAAAGCAAATTCCACACACCTCAAAACCGAGACAGAGGTGGAATCCTTCAAAGCCCCCGGGCCTGTGGAAAATACAGCCCACACTGCTGAATCCTTTATAAACGCATTCTATGAACACCTTCAGGAATGCACAGATCATGCAATTCTAAATATAACCAAGACCCAATCCTCCAAAGACAGGCATCCTTTCTGGTGGACCCCAGCCGCATAACAGAAAACAATAGAAGAAGGTAGCTACTACATAATCGAGCAATATCCCACAAAGGGAAGGCATCTCTGATCAGTATTTGGAATAAAATACGGGCACTCATAAAATCGTCTAAGGCCAGCTTCAAGAGAATAATTGCACAAGACACTAAGGATAATCACAAGGCTTTCTTTAGTTATGTTAGGAATCTGGGTGGGAATTCCAGATATGCTCAGAAGTAGTCCTAAATGACAAAGAATACACGTAAGCCACATGCATTGCCAACATCATTGCTGACAGGTTCAGCACAAACGTCTAACTTCTGTGTCACTGTTACACAGAGGCAGAGTATACTAACCTGGAAAAAGGCCATAGCAAAATTCATTTAAAATGGGTGGCGAAAGCCAAACACAGTCTGGCTAGGCTTATAACTGCCCTAGGGCAGATAGCCTAGTATGAACCTATGAACCTATTACATGATGTATCCTCAACTGATACACAGATGTAGGAAACTCAGTGTCAGTGATATCCCTGCAGTACTACACTATACCATGTAGCCATTCTTACTGAGCCCCACACATCCCTGGGAAGAATACTGTTTGCCATATAGCAGTCTCACATACATGCCAACACACTAGGGATATGTTCATCCACGACTGGAAATGCATACAGTGGCCTACAATGCATTCTGCACATGACACACATGACCACCACAAGGGTATCATACAGATACCTGTTGTCCAAGCCATGCTCTATTACTGTAACACAACTGTAACTTTGTCATCAGCATGTACTTAACATAGTATTCCAATAGTACCATGTAAGTGGCAGCACCCATCATGTAGAACGGGTAATGGTGTGTACATATGGACAAGTGTTTTCTTGTCTATCCTGTGATATTCACATTTCCAAAGGTATTGTGCAGTCCCTTGGTGTATCGCCTAAGCAAGACTGTGTCTTTATGCATATCAGCAACAGTTGCCATACACCTACACTGGATGTCCATTACTCACAGACTTTGCTGTGTTATAACATGTGTGACATATACTCCAGACATGAACCCTCACCCACATTAATATATCACAGCTTTCATGACTGTGTGTCACCCAGTTGGCCTAGGACACAGATCACTGCAGTAGCCTGCATTGTCATCAACATACATGCATGGCGTACAGTCTGGGAATCTGCAGCACATGCTGGCAAAGGTAACAACTGTATTCATATGAGGCAGGCTTCACACATAGGAACTATTGAAGGTCACAGGTACATATCTGTTGTGGCACACACATACCTGATGTGTGCATTGAAATTACTGTTATAATTATATGTCATACAATAATAAAAGCAAAACCCACCACACATTGACAAACTGTGGGACAAACACACACATGGCTTTTGTAGGATTCAAACCCCTACCTAACTATGTTATGATACTTGAGAGAGATGCATTAGCACAGCTCGCTATTCGCATTACTTAATTGCTGTTATAATTATATGTCATACAATAATAAAAGCAAAACCCACCACACATTGACAAACTGTGGGACAAACACACACATGGCTTTTGTAGGATTCAAACCCATACCTAACTATGTTATGACACTTGAGAGAGACGCATTAGCACAGCGCACTATTTGCATTACTGGGTGGTTTCGCTTCTCCTGCTGTACTTATAGGGTGCTGACATCATCAGTCTTTACAAAGAGGAATGTACATCATGTAGTGTGTTATTCCAGTTGTCAAAAGGGACATTTCTTTCAAAGAGAATTGCAGACATGCACACCCCCTGCCCCCCCCACACACACACACACACACACACACACACACACTGAGCATTTGCAGGATTCAAACCCCTACCTAATTATGTTATGACACTTGAGAGAAAGACACATTAGCGGAGCGCGCTATTCGCATTACTGGGTGGCTTTTCTTCTCCTGCAGTATTTATAGGGTGCTGACATCAGTTTTTACAAAGAGGTATGTACATCTATTACTGTCCCTCAGTATGGGGGATAACAATATATATGCATTAACAGACGCCTAGTTCAGGGTCACATATGCACATCAGCACTGCCTGGTTATGTTTTATACCATGCTTCGTGAACACAGGACTTGTAACACACAACACAACCAGGGGGTGTATCCATATACATCACAGATACACACACCTCTGGGTTGTTGCCACTGCACTAAGCATGACAGGCCATACGTATACAACTACCATTGTGCAAAACTGCCTTTTGGTTTAGTGTGTAGTTCAGACCCCCCCCCCATATCCAGGAACCACACTTGGCTTCCCTGGGAACAGTGTAGGATATGAAGGTGTTCACATACGCCATTACAGTGGTTAACTTCAGGTACAGGAATATTGACTGGGGGAACTACTCAGGCCTCAACAACATCACCCTACAGCCACTACAATTTGTGAATCCATGTGCCATGGCAGAACCAGTCACCACAGCCACAAGGGGGAATACATATTGGACCTGATCATCACCAACATGGGGACTCTATGTTCCACACCAGAGGTAGACCACCATTGTTAAGATCTGACCATAACCAACTTTCCCTGGATGTCCATATCCCATCCCCACCCCAGGCAAGGAAATCACTGCTAACAAAGTATTTCTCAAAAGCAGACTTTGCACTTGTGAAGACTGGGGTGGAATACTTCAAAGGCTCTGTGCTGGAGGATTACACAGCCCAATCTGCAGAATTCTTTACAAATGCATTCTATGAGCACCTGCAGGTTTTCATTGATCATGCTATCCCAAATAAAACCAAGACTCCTCCACAACAGGAGACCTGTCTGGCTGACACCAGCCATATATAAGCTGTACAACAGAAGGATGGGGCTAATACATAACAGAGCAATATCCCACAGAGGGAGGACATCTCTGAACAGTATTAGCAAGACACTTCAATCCCTCAAAATCATCACTTGCAAGTTTTGACAGTGAAATTGCCCAGACACTATAGATAAGGCTCCCCTCAGTCTGGAATTGAATCCCAATTAATGTTAGACATAGCCCCTCGCCAACCCTCTTCCAGCAAACTCCAGCCACATGGATGTGACATTGCAAATTCAACCCCTGGGATCTCCACTGTGTCCCTGCTTGATGGAGGCACAGCAAACTAGCCTTAAACGGTGCCTTCTGTGACCTACTTTACAGAGGCACAGTAGGCTACTGTACTGGGGAGGCAGACGCCAAATACACTCTGGCTAGGCTTATGTATTCCCTAGGGCAAACAGCCTAGTATCGACCTCTGCACCCATATGTTTATGTTTGGGATGCACAATATTTGTTGCTGATAAACTGTTTGCAGGTCTTTATTGCCATAGCTTTCCCTGTTTCTATGAACAACTTGTGTATCTGTGGAAGATGTTTGATCATGGCAGGGTTCCAGTATATTACTTATGTCTCTGTTGTCATTTAACTGTGTGCACTGGGCAGATTGATGTATTGTGGGAGGTTCCTGGCTTAACACATACAAATGCCAGATATGTGTGTCCGACTGCTATACTGAGACATGGCCTAAGTGTGTGAGCATGCCCAGTTCAGGCTTTCCATGGTTTGTTGCCTGACATATGTCTCATTTATCAAAGTGTGTGAGCATGCCCAGTGTGGCCTTTCCATATGTTGAGATCTGAGGTCCACTACATTTGTGGTTGTGTGTGAACTTGAACAGTATTTGACATTTATAGTGTGTGTGTTGGAAGTCATGTTGTGTTCTTACTGCCCAACTGCTTTGTGTCTGAACCCAACAGGGATTATGCTGTGCCTGCAGGGTTTCCATGGGACAGTTTGCATACACTTGTCAACATTCTTTCATACTGACCAAACACTGTAATATTGTCATAGTGTAGTGGTTCAGTCCTTTCACTCTGGTGCACAGTATCCTGGGTTTGAGTCCCATCACCACTTTAAATATTCATACTGAGCACACCAGACTAAGGTATGACCATGCTGCATTTTGTTCAACTATGGCCTACTTAAACCAGGCTTGTCCAACATTACTAGTGTATTCCGCAACTTGGGTGGACATTGACAAACACTAGGCTATGTGCCCTAGGGCATTTCTAATCCTAGTCAGAGTGCGTTTGTCCTTCAACACACATTTTAACTGGAGTTTGCCATGACATTTTTCAAGGTTAGTATACTGTGCCTCTGTCTAACTGTGACATAAAAGTGATACCCAGGGTAAACCTACAATCTCTCATCCACTCATCAAGATTCCTCTTGAAGAGAGTCAATGAGGGACTCTATGGCTAACCTGGACTGTGAATTTACTCAAGAGTGGAGGGAGCTTCTGGGTTATGGATCAATCACTACAGCATGTCCTATTTATTTCAGTGCTGAGGTTCAGGTCTCTCATGTGCATAGCTCACTGGCATTCAGATTTTACAAGGTGCAGCATGTGCATTGATTCCAGGTTGGACATGGCTTTATACATCAGGCACAGATCGCCTCTGGGCAGGCAGTATGCCACTATGTGGAGCTGCAGTTTGTTTAATCAGGCAGCACATGGCATCTGTTAGAGCCCTTTGATCCTCCTGGTGAGGTACTTTTGGGGTCTTTCCAGTTGCTGGAGGTGTCTGCTAAGGTACATCCCACAAGGGGAAGTGTACTCAATTGTGAGCCTGATGAAGGATGACTGAAGAGGCACGATGACCTCCCCTGATCTAGATGTGAATACCTTCATGATTAGGTGGGTATATGAAATGTTTTTATAACCACTACGTTGTTGTGATGACATGGTTGTCAAATGCGAGATTTCTATCAACTTATGTCCCCAAGTCTCTTATTACTTCTTCTGTACTTAACGGGTTACCACCTATGTGGTAATTGGTGGGCACTTACTGTTTTTCCAAAGGGGATGACTATACACTTTTTTGCGTTTAGCTTGATGACATGGCTCTGGCACCAGTTGTCTGTTTCTATGAGGCCCTTTTTGTAGGATGCTTGTGTCAGCTGGAGAGTCAGATATGGTGCCCAGTTTGTAGTCATCTGCAAACTTGTTCAGACACAGTCCTTCCATGTTGGCCTATACCTCCGAGAAATATATACCAAACAAGGGGGGTCCCAAGACCGAGCCTTGTGGGATGCCAGTTGTAGCTGGTTTGGACTCTGACATGGCTCCAGAATTTCTGACCATGTCAGTTCTGTCCTTGAGCCAGTTTGCAACCCATCTAGTGACATAGGGGTTTATATTTAAGCTGGTGAGCTTATCTATAATGACCAAGTGGGGTATTGTATGGAAGGCTTTTGCAAGGTCCAGGTAGGCTGTGTGGACCACCTTCCCCTCATCAATGGCCTTGGTGACTGTTTCAAATGACTCAACCAGGTTTAAGGGGCAGGATCTGCCCTTAAGAAAGCCACACTGGGTAGGATCCAGTGTCTGTAGGTCCCCAATATCTTTATTTCTGAGGTCCATGATGATCCTTTCCATAGCTTTGCAGACCAAGCTAGTCAGGATTCTGGGGAGAGGGACCACTGTTGCTGTACACTGCTCTTTGGGTACATATCCTGTGGTAAGGCTGAGATTGAGCAGTAGTTTTATTTGGTGTTCAATTCTTCTTGGACTTCATGTTGGATGCAGCCCGGGACACCATCTGGTCCCATTGATGCTGTGTGTTTTGCTTTGGAGACGCTGGCTGTTACCTGAGCATCTGCAATGTCAGGGGGCCAGCACTCTGCTGGGATAGATATTTGGCCTTTTGGTGGGGGGGGGGGGGTTGTACTGAACTTGTCAGGTCGGATGTTGGCAATGTCTGTGGGTTTGGTTTATTGTTTGGCATTTTGGACTAATTCTGAGCATATCTGGGAATTCCCACCCAGGTTCCTACTATCAGTAAAGAAAGCCTTGTGATTATCCTTAGTGTGCTGTACAATTTTTATCTCATAGCTGGCCTTAGAAGATTTTATGTGTGGCCATAGTTTTTTGTCATAATACTGATCAGTGATGCCTTCCCTTTTTGGGTTTTGCTCTATCATGTAGTAGCTTCCTCCTTCTCTTGCATGGTTTGTTAATGGCTGGGGTCCACCAGACAGGATGCCTGCCTTTGGAGGATTGGGTCTTGGTTTTATTTGGGATTGCATAATCCATGCATTCCTGAAGGTGTTCATAGAATGCATTTATAAAGGGTTCTGAGGTCTGGGCCATATTTTCCACAGGCACAAGGGCTTTAATGGATTCCACCTCAGTTTGGAGGAGTGCATAATTTGCTTTACACATGTTTTTCACTGTGGTTTTCTGGCCAGGGACTGGGGTCAGGATGTGAATATCCAGTGAGATTAATCTATGGTCTGATCTTACCAGTGAGGGATACACTTCTTGTCTTGGCCATAGAGTCCCCATGTTGGTGATTATCAGGTCCAGTTTGTTTACCCCTCTTGTGGGAGTAGTGACAAGTTGTTCCATAGCATTTCGGTTTATGAATTCTAGGAACCTTTGGCCTAGGGTGTTGGAGCTAGAATAATGCTCCCAGTCTATGTTTGGGTAGTTGCAGTCACCCAATATAATGTTGTTTGGAGAGACCTTCATATTTTCATGTGTTCTCAAGTAGGCCAAGTGGGGTTTCTGGATTTAGAAGGGTGGTTTGTAGCAGGCTACAAACTGGGAGGCAGTTTTAGTCACTGTTACTTGCACGTGGATAGTCTGTGCTGCTTCATGCTGTGGCACCAACCTGGGGGTGTGGGTATCCTTGACAATTATTGATACTCACCCTCCTTTTGTAGTTTGTTCCATGTTTTGGGGCTGTAAAGCATGGTATGAGGTGTAATCTGGTAGTGCTAGGGTGCTCTTGGGAGCCTTGAACCAGGTTTCTGTTACTGCACAGATATCAACATTCTCCATGCTGAGGAGAGTTTGGACTGCATGCATCTTGCAGTTTAGACTTCTGGCATTGCTTCTAGTTTTGTATCCCTTGTGATACCTATGGAGGTGGGTTTGTGTTTTGAGCCTTACCTATTCAAGGCACTATGGGGGTGACAACAGCCTTTGCCAGTGTCCAAAAGGCCAGGGGTGATAGGTGCAAGCCATCCCTAGTAGAGCATCGTGTCTTGCTCAGCATGTCATCCCAGGCTGACAGGCATTGGATCCCCTTTGACTAACAACAATACTTAAGCCAATTGTTGTAATTGATCATCTTGTCTTCATATTGTGGCATCATGCTTGGTGAGGGTAGGATGTTACTCAGGGTCATCAAGTTTGCATATACTACATGGTGTTACATTGCTTAACACATGGCAATCATGCCTCAGGTGGTGCTGCAGAGCTGCCTATGTTGGATGCACATACTACACTCCCTGTACATGTTTGAAAGCAGGTTGTGTCAACTTAGGCATCCCTTTTACTATATGTGTGAGTCAGAGAGAGGTATCATTTCCAGGGTTCCTACTGAGCCAGTGTATGTGTTATGCGTTGCCTCTTTGCCAAGGCCAAGGCATACTGGGCACACCTCCTTCTGCCTACTGGGGCAGGCTCAGGTTGTTCCTCCTCCGAGTCACGTTCTGCCTGTGATGGCCTTGGCAATGGTGGGGGGCTGTTTGGACCCGGCCTATGCTGGTCCTGCTGCAGCTGTTTTCACAGAATCATATTATGTAGCATAGCACATACCATGACAATTTCGTTACATGTAGTTGGTGAGTACTGCAAGGCTCCACCAGATGTGTCCAGGCACCGGAACCATGACTTGAGCAGCCCAAACACACACTCTATTACATTACGTGTTTGTGCGTGTGCCTCATTATGGCATTCCTGTTCAGGTGTGAGTGCGTTTCTGATGGGTGTCATCAGCCACGGCTCCAATGCATAACCAGCATCCCCCAGTAGGTGACCATGTGGGATGTCCCCATTGGCAAATGTCTGGTACAGCTGCAACAGATGCCAGATATGGGAATCATGGTAACTTCCAGGGCAGCCAGCACACACATTCATTATTATGCCCTGGGCATCACACACAACCTGGCAGTTGATGGAGGGGAAGCCCTTGTGGTTAATGTAGGCCCTACCCCACTCACCGGCTGGTGCTTTGATGTGTATATGCGTGCAGTCTATTGCACCCACTACCTCAGGGTATTCCGCTATTTGCTGGAAGAGATGCATATTGCTGGCCAATACCTCACGGGAATTGGGGAAATATACATGATCACCGACATGTGCTGACATGGCATCCAGGAACTGGTGCAGTACCCTGGATGCTGATGCCTGTGATATCCCCATCATATCACCAGTTGGTCTCTGGAAGGTACCTGTTGCTAGTATTCTTAGGCCAACACATACCTTGGTTTCCACTGGGATGGGTTCCCCTCTGTTGGTTCTGTGTGTGAGGCGTGGCCTGCACAGCTCAACAATTTGCTGCAGGAGGTCTCTGTCCACTCTATAGCGCTCCACTATCTCCAGCTCATGTAACCCCTGGTAGGTGACCCTGGGCCTGTACACTCTTCTCCGTCTCCTCACTGTGGGTTGTCCGGCAGCATTTGCATTGTCACCACCCTCAGCATGTTGCATATGTCGCCTTATAACAGCTATGGCAGCCCCTAGCATTTTTTGTCTGAGTGAAGCTTTTTCAGTTTTCACTTCTAGTAGCTTACTCCCGTGTTGCAGTGTCTCTTGAGAGAAACATACTGCACCGTTGTTTGCAGAGTTTTCAGTGCTGGGCTGGGCTACTGTTCTGCCTGTGTAATTGCCTGATTCTGATTGTTTTCACCTGCTAGCTCTGCTAGTATTCCCTGGTAGCTTCCTACAATTTGTTGTGCTTCCTTTTTCCTGTCTGTTTCCTCAGGGGGGAGCAACGCGCATACAAGGGCAAACATGCGCACAGCAGCTAACACGCGCGCACACATGCTTAGATGGACTACAACTTGCTTATTCGGGTTAAAACGCGCGCACACCAGCGCAAACACGCTTACGAGTCTTTAAACAGGCTTCTACATGCTTACTCCGGCTTAAACGCTCACATTTACACGCGTGCACTCCATCTTACTCGGGCTTCCCAGTGCGCACACGCACGCATGCATGCTCAGCAAGAAACTTTGGTGTTATCCACAGTGTACACCTTCCATTTCTTGGCTTTCCCTTGTCTACCTGTTGACACACCTCTTTCCATGATGTCTAACTGACAGCTTTCACATGCCACTCTGCTCCAATGAGCTTCACTTCTTTCATACATACCCCCCTGTGATGTCACCTATCTCCTACTCTGTTACTCCCCTTATCCTACTCCTACACTCCAGGGAATGTGCTCATTTGCTATGTAAAAGTGCGATTCAGTATCCTAACACTCATTTACATAGGATTGCCTACTAATGCTTAGTTACATGTCTTACACTGAGCTTCCCCCCTTAGCAACCCCTACTCGGTGGCCATGTTGTATTTCAGCCTGCTATTCCCTTACATTGTAAATTGATGGTTTTCATAAAACCCACGTTTGTGGGTTTTAAATTTTTATTTTTCTGTTTTTTTGCAGCGCAGCCCGTTTGCGCGGTGCTGCGCTACGTTTAAACATTGACAATCGCCGAAAAAAAATAAACATTTTTATTTTAATTTTGCATGTGGGTACGTTGCCAGTGGCCACATATTTGGCCATTGGCATGCTTCCTGGAACATATGCAACCTTTATTTGGAGCTGACAAGGCTCCATTTTGCTATTTGCAGAACGGTACTCAGTTGTCAACTGAGTACATTTCTGCAGCTAACACGGCTCCTACATGGACAGGTTTGTGCTTCCTGGATCGCAAATTTACCTCATTTGCATGCCTTTCAGCTGCAAGTGAGGTAATTTGCATATCCAAACCCTGTCCGTGTAAGAGCCGTTTTAGGAGCTCTCTTACACGCCCCTACAGGCTGTTCGTGGATCGCTCATCGGACATGATGGCTGCATGGAGTCTTACTCTACTCTTAGATTCCATGCAAAGCAGGACCGAAACACTAAAGGTGGAGGAGTGTCAATATTCACCAAGGATATTCACACCACCAGGCTAGTTGGCCAACACAATGTGTCTGAAATTCTCCAAGTGCAACTAACACTAGGTAAGACTGCAATCCAAATTGTAGCTTGCTACAGATCCCCCACCATACCCCAAGATTCTCACTACACCTTTCTAAGCATACTGGAAAATATTAAGATAGAACCAAACACCCTAATACTGGGTGATTTTAACTACCCTGCCATTAACTGGGAAAACTACTCATGTCCCAACACCTTTGCGCAACGGTTCTTGGAATTCATAAATTCCAACGCCCTGGATCAACTAATCCATAGTCCCACCAGGGGCTCCAATATCCTAGACCTGGTCATTACCAACATGGGAAATCAATGCTCCATACCTATGGTCACCCCTCGTTAGTCAGGTCTGACCATAAGCTAATCACCCTTAACATCCACATCCCACCCCAGTAAAGAAACCACCATAAAAACTTCTCTAAAGCCAACTTCATGCTACTCAAGTCAGAAGTGACAAACTTCATGACACCCATGCAGACGGGAACTGAAAGTTCAACTGCTGAATCCTACACTCGCACTGTACGAGCACATCCACTCATGCATGAATCGTGCCATCCCAAATAGAACCAAAATGCTCTCATCCAAAAAGGAAGCCAATCTGGTGGTCCCCTGCCATAAACAAACTTTACAACAAAAGGAAGAAACTTTTGCAGAAAAGAGGAAAATCCCAGGATGCAAAAAACTCCCTTACTAGCCTCAGTAAGAAACTGAGATGCCTCATAAAATCCTCCAAAGCTAGTTACGAAAATAAAATTGCCAAAGATTCCAAAGACAACCACAAAGCATTCTATAATTATGTCAAGAATCTAAATGGCAATGCTCAGATCTGCTCTGAGCTAAAACAGAATGGCATTAAATATACTGATCCGAAGGATATTGCCAATATCCTGGCAGATCGATTCAGTGCCAACTTCACCCCACTTTCACCCCCTAAATGGCCCATCTCAATACCGGAAGATTGCCAAATTCCAGTAATAACGGCCACACAGGTACAAAACGCACTCTCTAAAGCCAAGAATACAGCATCCATGGGACCAGATGACATCCCGGGCTGTGTACTACATGAACTACAATATGAACTGGCAACTCACCTAAGTGTCATGTTTAATCATAGCCTCACCTCAGGTTTTGTGCCCACTGAGTGGCGCAGAGCTATAGTTATCCCAATCCACAAGGGGGGATCCACCTTGGATCCCGGAAACTACCGTCCCATCAGTCTGACAAGCCTTATCTGCAAGGCCATGGAGCATATTATCATGGAACTTATAAACAAAGACATTGTCAACCTTCAAACACTGGACCCCACCCAGTTTGGGTTTGTGAAGGGCCGATCTTGTCTCCTGAACCTGATTGACTTCTTTGAATCAGTCTCCAGAGCCATGGACAAGGGTAAGGTGGTCCACACAGCCTATCTAGACCTTGCCAAGGCCTTTGACACCATCCCCCACTCTGGAATCATAGATAAACTTACTAAGTTGGGCATTAATCCCTATGTCACCCAATGGGTTGCTAAATGGCTTACTGATAGAACCCACACTGTAAAAGTAGCAGATTCCAAATCCAGCTCCAGACAAGTGACAAGTGGAGTACCTCAGGGTTCAGTCCTGGGGCCGCTCTTGTTTGGCATCTACTTCTCTGAAGTACAGGTCAACACTAAGGGACTCTGGCTAACAAAGTTTGCAGATGACTGCAAACTGGGAGCCATTATTGAATCTCCAAATGATGTGGATACTCTACAAAAGGGCCTTACAGAAACAGATGCTTGGTGCCAGAGCCATGGGCTCAAGCTCAATGCCAAGAAATGTATTGTTATCCCCTTTGGGAAAAAACATGTATCCATGAATTACCATATAGGTGGCAGTACACTAAACACAGAAAGTGTGATAAGAGACTTAGGGACACAGGTGGACAGTGGTCTCACCTTCGATAACCACATCGCCACAACAGTCAGGAAATCCTTCTGTGTGGTACACCTCATCACGAAGGGCTTTTCATCCAGAAAAAAGGAGGTCATTGTCCCACTGTACTCATCCCTCATTAGACACATTATAGAATACAATGCCCCATTTGGTATGTACCTCTCAAGACATCTGCAACAACTGGAAAGGCCTCAGAAATACCTCACTAAAAGAATCACAGGCCTAAAGCAGATGCCCTATGCTGACCACCTTAAAAAACTCCAGCTATACTCTGTCGCATATTGTCTACTCAGAGGCAATCTCTGCTTAACATACAAGGCCATGTCAAACCCAGAGCTGTTGGACATGCTACACTTAAAGAAATCCCAATCCCTCAGAGCTACACGCTCCAGGGATCTAAACCTTGTCATCACAATAAACAAAATATGTTGGAGGGATAGGTTCCTGACCCAGAGACTCCCCAGACTCTGGAATAGATTGCCCATACATGTCAAGCAGAGTGCCTCTTTGGACCTCTTCAAGAGGAACCTTGACGATTGGATGGGAGAAAGGAAATTCACCCCAGGGATCACGTCAGTCGCCCTGCTAGACAGGGGTCCAGGAAAGTAAATAATGTGGGAAGAAATATTCAGGGAATTGTTATGGCTAGGCTTGTATAGGCCCCAGGGCTGATAGCCTAGTACTAACCTATGAACCTATGAACCTATGAACCTATGAATCCGGCCCCTTTTGTTTTGATTCTGCCTATTGGCATCTTTAGCTCTCCATTGCAATTTTGCTAATTTTCTACGTTTTTCATTCAACTCTTCAGCATTTTGAATGCACTCCATCCTATATTTTGTTACATTGATTCTCTATATGCTGAACTCTCCTCTTGTTTAATTTGTTTGCTCTTCACACTGATTCTTGGTGCCATTCTGCCCCTTCTATTCCTGCTATTTTACTTGATATTCTGCTCCTCCCAGAAACAAATAGTCCAGAATCCAGATCATGGAATGATGTGAATGTTTTAAATGGAGACTGGGTTTGTTTCATACATCACTCTCCAGTCTTCCCTGATATTCTGTAGAATTGCCTTCAGCTTCCTTCCTGAGCACTTGTCTAATTGTGTTCAATTAAACCTCTCAATAATCCAGATTTTCACAGAATGTCCAGATTTTTGCCTCATATTTTTGGCCTGTACCTCATAAAAAATTGTTGTTTTCTGGCAAATCAGTGAGGATTGAAATCACTAAATAATGTCATATATTTGAGTTTCAGAGTTCACGTCCTTCAGAAAATGCATTCCAACACAACTCCTGTTATTCTAGAAACTTTTTATGTTTATAAGAGCAAAATATAAAGTCTCTCCCTATTTTGGGCCTTTGTCCTCCCATTATTTTAGGCTTTGTCCAGATTTCTTGCTCTAAGAGGTTGAGAGGTAATATTCAATATATGATTCTTTGAGTGGTGGATGGCTTGTTATAACTGTATTTTATTTGCTTATTTGCTCAGTAGTTAGTTATGTCAGTTTTCTATATTTATTATTTCCTACCCACTGGTTACAGTATATATATATATATATATATATATATATATATATATATATATATATATATAGCTTTATGTGAGATGACAGTAGATACGTTTTGCAGGCCGTTTTAAGCCTAGCCAAATTTCCCAACCCAAAGGTTGTCTGTGCTACACAGCCTCTGCAGCAAATAGTATTCATTCATTCATTCACATTACACAATTTTTCTAAAGCTTATCTGATGATTCCACTTCTAGCAATAATGCAAACACCTACATGCTGTTGCAGTGCCACCTTGTGGCCTCTATTTTTTTTCTTTGCAGCTGATGCAACTTTTTTTTTTTAATAAAGTAAAGATTTTTTAATCATTTTTTTATTCAAGTTTGGGAGTTTTTTTTTTCCTCAATCATTTGGTGTAAATGTTCAGTTTACTGTTCACATGATATTCCCATGATATTCATGCCTAGTAATTTTCTGTGATGGTTTCTGATCTGTGATTTTTTTAATTGTTTTGCTATCTGCTGTCAGCTCAGAATCACTCCATAATTATGAACATAAAGTTTACTGGACTCTAATCACAAGCACTGGACTAGTTAAAAGAATTCAAGTCCTACTTTACTTAAGAATCTATAAAGAGTTTATATTCAACTTAAGGGATGTGTGTGTGTGTGTGTGTGTGTGTGTGTGTGTGTGTGTGTGTGTGTGTGTGTGTGTGTGTGTGAGTGATAATGACTAATTTCATGTAGCTGAATATTTTGCATTGAAAATTCATGTCATGTAAAGATTGACTACTGTCCCCATTAAGCCTAAGTTAGGTACAAAAGTAGTGATACTGACTACTTAGATTTACAGTAGTGGTTGATGGGGTTGTCTACTCTCCCCACATACTGCATATTAGCAATGACACTCTTGGATTACAGTTATATCTTGCAGAGTAGTCTACAGCTAGTGTCACAATATCTGGGGGGGGGGGGTGGAGCTGCCGTCCACATCCCCAACTAGGGGCGGGACGAATTAATTATTGAAAAAGGCAAATTAGAGTGGCAGAGAATTGAGGAGGGTGGTAGCCCCCTCACCTACAGGTAACAGTGAACACATCAACGATGTAATACAGCTGTCATGGTCTTTTTGCATTTTCTTTTCTTTTAGTGAACTCCTGCTGTTATACCATGCAAGGAGAGGGTTGCTGCCCTCTTATTCTCCCCACTAGTAACAAAACTAATTACATGAGGAAGATAAATTATACTGATGGGGAGTCACCCCCCCCCCATCTAATGGTAGTACTACATTAACAAGGCAGTACATTTGCCACCCTCATTCTTGTATTCCTACTCATAATTCGTTTTCCTTTATTTTTCTTGTATTGGTACAGTTGTAAGGCAGTACCAGATCTGATAGGTACGCATCACTGATGCCGTCACTCATCGAAGCCAGTACCATCAGTCGATGAATGCTTACCCCATTCTGGGCAGAAACACATTAGCAGTCACTCTACATTCACTTGGCAGCAGAAGGGTGCAGTAATCTGTTGCTTAAGTGCATTCAGTATTCTATCTCCCCTCATCCTTACCATTCTTCTTACACTTTTTCCACTTACCCCAAATCCTTTTGAAAGTCTCTTTAAGTTCTTTCTCTGTCAGTCATTTTAGCAGTCCATGAATGCATGATGCTATCAGTGAAGGATTAACCTGCAGAGTGAGGTAGCAGTTACAGCCTACAGTCTACAATCTGTGTCTCCCACCACTAGTCTTCTAGTTTAGAATAACCCCTTAATATCTTTGTAACAATCGTCTGCACCAATATCATGTTCCTTCATCTCTTCCAGTTTCTAGTGATAAGAGTTCTTGGTGCTGTATTTTCTGGTCCTTATTGTTTCCCCTCTATCCCTGTATGATTCTGGTGTGTTTTTTTCTGTGGACTCATTTCAACAACCTGATGTCCCTCCGCACTGTATGGTCTACAAAAAAAAATGTGCATTATACTCAAAGTGCTGTACAGCCAGTCTCTAATAAAGCAATCGCATTACTTCTGTACTTTTGTTTTCCACAGATGCACCTAAGCATTCTGTTTGAGGCTGCCAATACCCCCTTTCTCTATCTCTCTCTGATCCAGGTATGAGCAATGTCCCCAGAACCGTTATCTGCTTTGTTGTCATCAGTTTCCCCTCCCCCATCTGATGCGTCACATTAGACTTATGCCCTAAGTGATATACTTCACGTTTCTCTGAGCTGAAGTTCAAATGCCACTCTTCAGCCTACTTGGTCAGCCATTTTTGAATACTTCCTTTGACTATTCTCTCAACGTCCACTGCATTTATTTTTGTGTCAGATATAAGGTCCATCCTGTTATCCATTTCATATGACCCAAAGCAGTGGGCTGTTGTCTAGGATTTAAACCCTACCTACTATACATACCATGTAAAGGGTGTACATTCATCTCAAGAACTTTTTTTTGTGTTTCCTGTAATTGCTGGTTGACTTTGATGTCTATTCTTGCCAAACTCATTTCCATAAGGCAGCAGAAACTTTTATGCAGTTTAAAGGCTTAGGTTAGGCATTACAACTTCTTCTTATGTTATGATTTTTTTTATAATAAATGTCTTGTCACATTTGTTGACATCAGTGCAGTTTAGTTTCATCTTGTAATTTTAAATCATTCCCTCCAATAAGTTTGTTATCTGACTGCCAATGGATGTGGCTTGAGCTTGTTCACAAATGTATTTTCTTTTCCTTTCATTTTTAACACCTTTATTAAATTATCACTTAAGACATAGGCAAATATGCATCAATATTAAAGAAAGCAAACCATAATAACATGTTTCTATTTGTATACATTATACACCACATGTGTTCTTTTTTATAAATGTCATCAGTTCAACATTACATAAATTACTCATTTTTTTTCATTAAACTTCATTCCTCTTCCTGAACATTATTCTGCTGCATTGCTCCTGTAATTTCCAGTTATTTCTATGGAATTTGCTCCTTCCCTTTTCTAAAGAGCCGACTTCCAGTTCTTTTATCTGTGTTACAATATTCAATACTTAAAATACTGTTGGATTAGACCCTGACTTCCATTTTCTAGTAATTACTTTTTTTGGCAGCCACCAGAATTAAACTTACCAAGGCTGTACTATGTCTAGGCAATTCAGATCCTGTGCTCTAGCTCCAAAGAATAATTTCCTTAGTTATAGCCATTTGCTCACACATTATTTCTGACAAAGTACTCTGTAGGGAATTTTTAATATCTGCCAACTTATTACAGTCCCAGATTATATGTTCCCAGTTACCTCTATCTTCCCCTTTACACATCCAACATTTGCCATCTACCTGAGGAAAAATTCTTTGAAGTCAGCTTGGGGTATAAAATACCTATACAAACACTTCCTAGCAAAAATCCTAGACCTTCTGGACTTTGTTAAATACTAGGGAGTCATATGTATGTTCTGCCATTGTTCCAGTGTAAATTGCTTATACAATCTCTCTTCCCAATCATTTCGACCTCCTCTGAATTATTCTTACAATATTGTGCAATATTGTATATACCCTACTAATTATCCCTTTTTAACAGCAGCTTCTTTTCTAGATTCAACTAAAAACTCTGCCAGAGCAGGTCTTTTAATTAGAATTCTCTTGTCCCATTTCACTTTGCCTGTATTCTGATATACATCCCTGGTAAGGAAGGCAATCTCTAGCCTGCAGTCCAAATATCTTCTTGGCCTCATTCCCATTATATTACCATTTCCTCTCTAGTTATTTGCTCTCATTACCTTGGTTCCCTTTCTATTTTTCTCCAGTAAATTCCATCCTCCTCTTGTGTATTCTGTATACCACTACTTGCAATCATCCCTATCGGCAAAATCTCCTTTCTTCTTTCTCATTTCTTGTGGTTGCTTAGTTCTTAGAATACTTTCTGCTACTTTATGAATATAATATTTTGTATGGGTTTTATTCTTTTTAAGAATCTGCATTCAAAATCTCCTTCTCTTCCTTAATTTTTTGAATTTCTCCCCTTCTTCATCATCCCTTTCCAGTGTGAATTATAACCTTCTACTTGTGTTATGTATATGAGCCTTAACTGTGTAGCTCCCAGAAGCATTTTCTTCATCCATCTTTGAGCTTTTTATATAAGGCTAAGCAGTTCCATCTGTGTCACTTGATTGTTGAGATATTTAGTGAAATATGAAAATTATTATAATACAAATAAACAGTATACAAATAATATTCAGTATTTCTTCAGCTGCACTAGACAGGGGTCAAATATCAAAACAGTTGTGCTTGCTATCACACAAGCTTTAAAATGAAATATTCTGATAACTTGCATTTAGCATATTTTTGGAAATATTCATGCAAATATGAACAAGGAATATTTGACACCTAGAGGTGTCATTAGGATGTAATTACAGAAACTCATGGAGGAATCACTAGGCTGTAATGAGTTATATAGCCTTACCATGCTGCAATTCTGCTATCATTGTTTTTTTTTCTTTCTGCATCTACAGTGGCAAAAGAAAAAGCAGAGGAAGGCAGTAACTGCATCTGAAAGAACTCAGAAGGGATATTGCACATCATTGTTCTCTTTCATTATAACGTTTTGAGGTTAAGGAGCTCAAAGCAAGGTTTTATGAGCTGGGTGTAGATGTATATTCCCACTCACAGGGTGTGGGCTGAGATTTACAGAAGTGGCTTTGGCCTTTATTAAGGACTTACCTGTACATACAATAATCACTGTACATTTTATAGGAAAGTTTTATTGACAAGAAGCTGCTGATTGATTTATTTTTGCTGCATATATATAGTTCTGGATTGAATTATTGTGTTATGTTACTCTTTTACTATACTGGTTGGATATCTGCCCTTGCACAGTAAATTTCTGACATTCTCTGATTTTTGTCTGTAATGCAGGCTGGCATTTACATCCTCATTTCTACCAGTTGCCTTATACGTTTTTTACAGAACTGTACAATAAATGCTCTAAAAGCAACAACAGCCATTGACTTTACTCAGTAACTTTCACTTGTTGGGAGCTCACGATCATATGTAAAGCATAAAAAAACAAAGCAAAAAAAAAATCAATGTTAACTATAGTTAGAATATTTCTGCTGTATTAACCTGCATTAAATTGCTTGAAATGTAGCATCTTGAATGTATTCTTATTTTTTTCAAACAGGCTGTGACATCTTAGCTGCTAAAGGTACCCTGTCAAGGTACAGTATCAAGAGAAAGCATTTTTATGATGTTCTCTTCATTATTTTTCCTGCCAAGTTAGTTAGGTTTCAGTGATGTCTGTCATTTTCTTAGAGCAAGTATTTGTGACGCTTCCACTATGAGTTGATGAAAGTGAATGCTTTGAGGTTATGAATCTCTGAAATGCATAACTGCATTCACCGAAATATGTTGCCAAAATACACTTTTTTAAGTTTTATTTGCAGCGGCATGGCCTTGCAACCCCCCACACCCTACAAACTTTTTATATATATATATATATATATATATATATATATATATATATATATATATATATATATATATGTATGGGTCTACTACAGATGATTGTACTTTTAAAACATCAACTTTCATATGGCCAAGACCATATGATTGACGTTTCAAAAGTTCGAACACCTAAAAAAAAAAAAACAAAATAAAAAAAAATTCTTGAATGTTTTTACAGGTGGCAAGCCCCCCTGCACCCCATACCCCCTGCTATTTAAATATACCAACTCTGAGATCGCACTACAGTGAGGAAAAGGGAAATTTTCCCATTCCACGCTGTGCGGAGATCTCCGTTCAGACCGTTCGAAGTTTTAAAACTTTGATCATATGGTCTCGGCCATGTGTAGGGACCTATATATATATATATATATAATACCAAGTCCATGATCGCACCAACTTGAAGAAAGGGAAATATTACTGGTCGTTGGTGAGTTGAAGCTCAGGCAGTCTTATGGCTAAGAGGCAGTTACAAAGAAGTGGAAGAACAATGACCCCCAGAGTTGTGCATGGTCTTGAAACTTATGAAGAGTGTTTATGACCTCAAGTGAAATGTAACTTGAGGTAAACTAAGGCATAAGGTGGAGACTAGATGGACCTCTTGGGTTGGATATATGGCTAAAGTATGAAAGAAACAGGAAAAGTCACAGAAAACAAGAATAAAAACTTAAAAACCAAAAAGAAAGGTTCCAGCCACAGGTCCACAGATCCAGTAATGTTATTCGAACAATAAAAACAGATGAATGCTTTCGTCTCAGCAATAAGACTTCATCAGATGAAAAAATCATTTACATCACTTCCTTAAATACCACAAATAATTTACATAGCCAATTTTCATAATTGATTACACATTTTTTTTGAAAAAGACATCCACATATTCACACTTAAAAGTCTTAAACAAATCATTGAAGCCAAACGCTCTGTTCAAATTTAAATAGTACAAAATGTATCTATAGTTGTGAAAAAAGTATTAGAAATACCCCATTTAACCATACTATGTTATAATAGCTGCCCTTTCTTGAGTTTTACTGAAACATATTCATTAAGGCCAGGGGGTAAGTTAGCCCTTAACCTCAGTTGCCAAACTAACTCCCTTTTTAATAGGTTCAGCTTCCAGTTACCACCTCTTGAGTTCTTTTTAATCACTTCCAAGATACCATAGTGGAAACCAGAATAGTTGGGACATTCAAAAGAATGCTTATACAGGGCACTAGTATCTTTCTTGGTTCTTATGTCATAAAGATGTTCATAAATTCTAGTTTCTAAAGCCCTCTCTATTTTTCCTATATAAAAACATGAACAACTTACACACTTAGCTAGATAAACTAGTCTATTGGTCCCACAATTCCCCTTCTTAAAATAAATTTTATTTCTCAACCCATTGTGAAGTGTGAAACTCTCTGCCCTAACTATTAAAGAACAATAATTACACATACCACATGGTTTAGTTCCCTTTTTAGTTGCATCCCTATTGGGTGCCTTTATCTCTAATAACTCCTTGAGATTCCTGCTGGTTCTATATACGAAGGTAGGTTTGTCCCCCAGTACCTCGTGCAGTTCTTTACTAACCTTAAAAATACATCATTAGTTTGTAAAATATTGCACAAGGACTTTGTAAAAATCATTAAACTCCATAACATATGCCTTGTTGAACCTTTTATTGGAATCATTTGGAGTGTCTCTTTCCAACCCTACACCCAAGAGGGGTGGGTACCTAGTACCCCAACCTTGTAGAACTTCCTGTAGAGTTAAAATGACTAACTGCATGGGATATCGCCTGTTTATGAACATTTCCTTCAACTTTTGGAATTCAGCCTTCAAGTCCACACCATCTGATGTAATTCTGGCTATCCGAATGGCCTGCCATTTCATCAGATTTCTCTTTTGAAAATGGGGGTGACAGCTTTCGTAGTGTAAGTGACTATTGCACCAAGTGTCTTTCCTGTAGATGTTGGACTTAAATCCCCCCTCAGTGTGGGATATAGCTACATCAAGATAATTAATGCTGTCCCTCCCACAATTAGACGTGAATTTAAAATAATAAGAGCAGTCATTAAGATAGTCAATGAAGTTTGCAATTTCATCATAGTTACCATCCCACAAAATAAAAATATCATCCAAAAATCGGATGTATAAATGTAAAAATTTTTGGAATGGACTTCTGAAAACATGCTCAAGTTTCCAACCTAACATCACTAAACTAGCATACACGGGGGCACAAGCTGTCCCCATTGCTACCTCTGTGACCTGTTGGTAGAATTCTCCTTGGAAATGAATGTAGTTGTTCTCAAGTACTAATTCCATAAGTTCGACCAACAAAGTCACAGAGTCATGTGTTAAGAGTGAATTGGTTGGTTAATATTTCTTGAAAGTATTTAATCCCCTCACTCTTTGGGATGACGGAAAAAAGATCTTTCACATTAATGGTCTGGAAGATCAAGTCTCTTTTCCACATAGAAGGTTTCAATTTCCCTAAAAAGTCCCATGAGTCCCTGACCAAGACAGGGGTGTTAAACACTACATCTTTAACCTGATGGTCTATGTAATCAGCCAAGGGGTGTGTTTTGGAACCCCTTGCAGAGACTATGGGTCTGAAAGGTAGATTCTCAACAGATTTATGAATTTTGGGGATTCCGAATAGGTTTGGAATAATCGGGTGTGTTGTACCAAAAACTGGTGAGTGGCAGCATTGATCCTGTTATCAAGTAAATATTCTTCAAGATATGATCTATCCTGCGGTAAGAGATAAGGATTTCGTTCTTAGAGACTGGGGTGTATGTCTCATCATCCATGAGTAAGTTGCTCATAATGTTGTTGCATGCTTCAGTGTCATAAAACACCACCCCTCCCCCCTTATCAGGTTTCATGACTCTCACTTCTCTGTCATTAGTTAGTGAATTCAACACATATCTTTCATTTTTAGTAATATTAAAACAAGAGATCTTGTCCTTAGTGAAAGAGTTGTACATTTCTTCAATTACACACCTTTCAAAGGTTTGTAAAGTAGGGTGGCGTGGTGTGTTAAATGTACCACTTCTCTTCGAGCCTACATGCCTCACCTCCACTGCACCCCTCCCTCATGTCCCTTGAATAACAAGTCCAAATTTACTTTTCTCAAGAACAATTTCAGATCTAAAATAGTTTTTGCCAAGTCACCTTTAGTAGTGGGGATGAATTTCAGTCCCTTTAAAAAAAGTGTGAAGTGTTCCTTGACAGGTGCTGTGCAAGTATAGTTGTAAATATGGAAATCTTTAAAGCGTCCAACCATTCCATTCTCACTAAACAAAATTCCTCCCCCTCCCCCCCGGTCTGGTGTTCTGTGTGGCCCTGATCCATAAATAGCTGCCCCGAGTCCATTGCTGGGCTCAACTTGCTGGCTAACCTTTCTGAACGTCTTAACTGAAATAAATCTGAGTTGGCACCTGAAAATGAATTTAACTCATCCAACCTTCCCCTTGTCACTGGTTGATTGTTAATACTAGGACCATGGGTGTAAATGATGTGTTCCTTCCCTTCCTTTATATGATTGTGTTCCCCCAAAAACCTTAGGTCCAGGGTATGCCCTATCTACAGCGTACTGTTTTTTATCCCTTTCGAGCTTCCTCTGTTTCCTCAGGAAAATGTTATGACATTTCTTATTTACATTTCCTAAAATTTTATAGTAAAGTTGATCATATTCAGGAGACAGTAGATCTTGTATAATTTTCTGATTAAGCCTATCTAGATCAGCTTTCAATTGGTTAATGAGGGTGTTATTGTACTTCACAATCATACTCATCAACTTTAACCTACATTTATCAAAAAAGCAGTTAAAATCCCCAATCAATAAATCATTAGAAAAACCCAGCCACTGGGGATGCACAAGCCAGTGCATTTCTTTGTGCCGGTCCCAAGCCCGGATAAATGGGGAGGGTTGCATCAGGAAGGGCATCTGGCATAAAACTTCGCCAAATAATTCATGCGGACACCAGTAAATATTTCCATACCAGATCGGTCGAGGCCCGGGTTAACAATGACCGCCACTAGTACTGTTAGCCAGCAGGGTGTTGGTGGAAATTGGGCTAATGTTGGCTGAAGGGGGAGAAGAGGTGGAAGGCATGGCCGAAGGCAGGAAGAGAGGAGAAAAGCTAGGATTGTGGTAGTGAGGGTCAGAACTTTGAATGTTGGCAGTATGACTGGTATAGGGAGAGAGCTAGCCGATATGATGGACAGAAGGAAGGTTGGTATATTGTTTGTGCAAGAGACCAGATGGAAGGGGCGTAAGGCTAGGTGTACCAGAGGTGGGTTCAAATTATTTTATCATGGTGTGGATGGGAGGAGAAATGGCGTAGGAGTTATCCTGAAGGAACAGTATGCTAAGAGTGTTTTGGAGTTGAAAAGAGTGTCAGAAAGAGTGATGTTTATGAAGCTGGAAATTGATGGTGTAATGATGAATGTTGTTAGTGCGTATGCTCCACAAATTGGATGTGCGATGGATAAGAAAGATAAATTTTGGAGTGAGTTGGATGAAGTGGTGATGACTGTACCCAAGGGTGAGAGAGTGGTGATTGGAGCAGATTTCAATGAGCATGTTGGTGAAGGGAACAGAGGGGATGAGGAAGTGATGGGTAGGTATGGTGTTAAACAAAGGAATGCAGTAGGTCAGATGGTAGTGGATTTTGTGAAAAGGATGGACATGGCTGTGGTGAATACGTATTTTAACAAGAGGGAGGAGCATAGGGTGACATACAAGAGTGGAGGAAGATGCACACAGGTGGATTATATCTTGTGTAGGAGGGCCAGTTTGAAGGAGATTGGAGACTGTAAAGTGGTGACTGGGGAAAGTGTAGTTAGGCAGCATAGGATGGTGGCTTGTAGGATGACATTGGTGATCAAGAAGAGGAGGAGTGTGAGGGCAGCACCAAGGATCAAATGGTGGAAATTGAAAAAGGGTAATTGTGAGGTGGAGTTCAGGGATGAGTTAAGGCAAGCACTAGGTGGCAGTGAAGAGGTACCAAATAGCTGGGTAACTACAGCAGAGCAAGTAAGGGAGACGGCTAGAAAGGTGCTTGGTATGACATCTTGACAGAGGAAGGACGACAAGGAGACATGGTGGTGGAATGAGGAAGTACAGGAGAGTATACAGAGAAAGAGGTTGGCAAAGAAGAAGTGGGATTGTCAGAGAGATGAAGAAAGTAGACAGAAGTATAAGGAGATGAGGTGCATGGCAAAGAGAGAGGTGGCGAAGGCTAAGAATAAGACATATGAAGAGTTGTATGAAAGGTTGGACACTAAGGAGCGAGAAAAGGACCTGTAGCACTGTGAGCAGAGTCAACAAACAAACAGATAAATCTTAAAATAAACAGTTTAATGAGCACTTTCGGTAGGATCTGTGTCCTACCTTCATCAGACAACTACAAAACAATTAATTTGGCATTATATACAAAGGAAACACCTCAATTAGTCAATTACCAATTTAAAAAGAGTAAATACTTGTCCTTAAAGAACTACTAACTTCTTATTGGTATAACGCCAAAAACATCATATAAAATAAAGTAGAAAATAAGGTAAAAACAGCCTCATTAGAGTTAATCAATGTTAAGAGACTATTATACAAATCTTTAATAAATTATTATATTACTAGTTGGTAAATCAAATGTATATTATTCCATATAAACTTACTTATATAAAAGCCATAAAATGTTATATATGTGTGGAACCAAAACACTATATACAAGACTCTACTTAAAAAGTCACTAATATATAGTATTACTATATTAATATGAGCACACATAAAATGGGCGATCTAACAATATCTCTGATAATAAACAAGCAAAAGCAGCTATATAGTAACTTTTCAATATAACTGTTATTATATACATGATATTTTAAAATCAAGAATAAAATCAAACAGAATATGCTATACTATGCTATTTGATTAGCAAACTAGAAATTCGAAGCAAGGAAAAAATGTATACATAAATATGTAAAAATAGTACTAATCATTACCATTGGTTGACAGAATGTCAAATAATCTATTCAAGGCTAATCTTTTTAAAATACTTTTTATAGACACATATTCATTTAAGCCAGGATATATATGGGCTTCTGTTCTAATCTGCCACATGATTTCATCAATCTCTAAATTCAACTGCCAGGGGCCACCTCTAGGGTTGAGATGCCTTTGTTGCAGCACAGAGAATTTAAAAACATGATCCGGAAAGTCTATAATGTGTCTAGCCAAAGCATTATTTGTGTCATTTTTACCAATGGTGTAAAAATGCTAATAAATATGTTAAGTTTTCTCTCAGTCTTTGCAATATAAAATGCGGAACACAGAACAGGTGGCTACATATATGACTCCTTTACTATGACAATTAAACCTTCCATTAATATAAAATATATCATTTTTTATTTTAATTTTATTGTCAACACAAATCAGTCTACATTGGTGGCATGCACCACATTTGAACATGCCAGGTTTACCACAAGGTTTAGACTTTGTCTTCGTTTCTAAAATAGATTTTAAATTTGCCCCTCTTCTAAAAATGATTTTTGATTTTAAACCCAGAAGTTTTAACAAACCCTTGTCCTCAGAGATAATTGCCCAGTTCTTATATAAACTCTCTTTCATTTTGTGCTGGTCCAGAGAATAGGTACAGAGAAAACTAACTCTGTAATCCGGTTCTGAATTATTAGGAACCATGTTGTTAGTTGGCTCTACAGTATTGAGCATAAGGGATAAGTTGTTAGCCAGCAAGGGCTTAAAATGGCCTTCATGCCTCTTATTACTCACTTCTAGGCAAATAGAATCAATCAAATGCTCAGGGTAGCCTCTACGAGTGAACATAGTCTTCAGGAGAGAGCATTCAGCCTGAAAGTCATCATCATTAGTAACCATCCTAGCCACTCTAACCAGCTGTCCTTTAACAACCGCTTTCTTTTGATGAAATGGATGGCTACTGGTGAAATGAAGAAAGGAGTTAGAATAGGAAGGCTTTCTATATATAATGCTCTTATACCTACAATTAGTGATGTCTTTAAGTAGGTTAACATCCAAATAATTAATAGCCACTTCTTCTACTTTATACGTAAACTCAAAGAAGTCAGTCATAGATTGTATACTATCCATAAAAGCAGGAATCAAAGCTTTTGAGATTTGCTAATCAAATAGCATAGTATAGCATATTCTGTTTGATTTTATTCTTGATTTTAAAATATCATGTATATAATAAAAGTTATATTGAAAAGTTACTATATAGCTGCTTTTGCTTGTTTATTATCAGAGATATTAATTGTTAGATCGCCCATTTTATGTGTGCTCATATTAATATAGTAATACTATATATTAGTGACTTTTTAAGTAGAGTCTTGTATATAGTGTTTTGGTTCCACACATATACACATATATAACATTTTATGGCTTTTATATAAGTAAGTTTATATGGAATAATATACATTTGATTTACCAACTAGTAATATAATAATTTATTAAAGATTTATATAATAGTCTCTTAACATTGATTAACTCTACTGAGGCTGTTTTTACCTTATTTTTTACTTTATTTTATATGATGTTTTTGGCGTTATACCAATAAGAAGTTAGTAGTTCTTTAAGGACAAGTATTTACTCTTTTTAAATTGGTAATTGACTAATTGAGGTGTTTCCTTTGTATATAATGCCGAATTAATTGTTTTGTAGTTGTCTGATGAAAGTAGGACACAGATCCTACCGAAAGCGCTCATTAAACTGTTTATTTTAAGATTTATCTGTTTGTTTGTTGACTCTGCTCACAGTGCTACTCACCCTTGTTTTTCATTACTTTGAGGGGTTGATGAATGAAGAGAATGAGAGGGAGAGAAGGTTGGATGATGTGGGGATAGTGAATCATGAAGTGCAGTGGATTAGCAAGGAGGAAGTAAGGATAGCTATGAAGAGGATGAAGAATGGAAAGGCTGTTGGTCCAGATGACATACCTGTGGAAGCATGGAGGTGTTTAGGCGAAATGGCAGTGGAGTTTTTAACCAGACTGTTTAATGAAATCTTGTAAAGTGAGAGGATGCCCGGGGAATGGAGAAAAAGTGTTTTGGTACCAATTTCTAAGAATAAGGGTGATGTGCAGAGCTGTAGTAACTACAGAGGGATTAAATTGATCAGTCACAGCATGAAGTTATGGGAAAGAGTAGTGGAAGCTAGGTTAAGAAGGGACGTGATGATTAGTGATCAGCAGTATGGCTTCATGCCGGGAAAGAGCACTAAAGATGAGATGTTTGCTCCGAGTGTGTTGATGGAGAAGTACAGAGAAGGTCAGAAGGAGTTGCATTGTGTTTTTGTAGACTTAGAGAAAGCATATGACAGGGTGCCTAGAGAGGAGTTGTGGTATTGTATGAGGAAGTCGGGAGTGTCAGAAAAGTATGTAAGAGTGGTACAGGATATGTACGAGGGTAGTGTGACAGCGGTGAGGTCTGCGGTGGGAGTGACGGATGCATTTAAGGTTGAGGTGGGGTTACATCAAGGATCAGCTCTGAGCCCTTTCTTATTTGAATGGTGATGGACAGGTTGACAGATGAGATCAGACAGGAGTCTCCGTGGACTATGATGTTTGCAGATGACATTGTGATCTGTAGTGAGAGTAGGGAACAGGTGGAGGAGACCCTGGAGAGATGGAGATATGCTCTAGAGAGAAGAGGAATGAAGGTCAGCAGGACTAAGACAGAATATATGTGTGTGAATGAGAGGGAGGATAGAGGAATGGTGAGGATGCAAGGAGTAGAGGTGGCAAAAGTGAATGAGTTTAAAGACTCAGGATCAATAGTTCAGAGTAATGGCGAGTGTGGAAGAGAGGTGAAGAAGAGAGTACAGGCAGGATGGAGTGGGTGGAGAAAAGTGTCAGGTGTGATTTGTGACAGACAAGTACCTGTAAGAGTGAAAGGGAAGGTCTACAAGAGGGTAGTGAGACCAGCTATGTTATATGGGTTGGAGACAGGTGGCATTGGCAAAAAGGCAGGAGTATGAGCTGGATGTGGCAGAGTTAAAGATGTTAAGATTTGCACTGGGTGTGCAGATGGTGGACAGGATTAGGAATAAGTATATTAGAGGGTCAGCCCAGGTTGTAAGGTTTGGAGACAAAGCCAGAGAGGCACGATTATGTTGGTTTGGACATGTGCTGATGAAGGATGCTGAGTATATTGGGAAAATGATGCTAAGGATGAAGCTACCAGGTAACAGGAAAAGAGGAAGGCCTAAGATAAGGTTTATGGATGTGGTGAGAGATGACATGCAGGTGGCTGGTGTGACAGAGCAAGATGCAGAGGACAGGAAGAAATGGAAACAGATGATCCATCATGGCGACCCCTAATGGGAACAGCCAAAAGAAGATGATGAATAAATCATTAGAAAAAATGCCAAAGGGGTATTTGTATGACCTAAGTCCCTGTGGGACTATCTTAAGTTTCAAACATTCACTTAGAAAACTGTTGTCTCTTTGTGCACTTTTATATTTGAACAACATTTTTTCCAGTTTAAAAATAATTTCTTTCAGTGTTAAATTGTCATTACATGCAGGCAAAGTTTCCATTTGTGCTAAAACATCAACACCTTCAACAAAATGAAATGTACTGTCCATAATGTCTTTGAATTCTCTTTCTCCAATACTATTAACATTAAAAACGCTTGCAGCACTTTCACAGACTGCCTCTAAATTGTTTTTAACAGTACCTTTAGTGGCCTAAGCCATTTGGTTTCTTTATGCTCCTTTGTAAATTCTGTTACTTCCATTGCCTGTCTTAGTAGCTCTGTTACCTCCATCATGCAGTGAAAAGGTAGCTGCAGTACTTTCTCTCGATTCCTGGTCATTGCAATCGGCTACCATATTAACCACTGTACCACAAGGGGAGGAAGTACACAAGTCACTTCCCAACATAATCAGCGATGTAACAGCACCACCTACCATTTTGGAAGTCGCAATAGCGTCTCTTTTTTTCTCCAAGAAAGGGCAGCTATTATAACATAGTATGGATAGATGGGGTATTTATAATACTTTTTTTCACAACTATAGATACATTTTGTATTATTTAGATTTGAACAAGACATTTGGCTTCAATGATTTGTTTAGGACTTTTAAGTGTGAATATGTGGATGTCTTTTTTAAAAAAATTGTAATCAGTTATGGAAATTGGCTATGTAAATTATTTGGGGTATTTAAGGAAGTGATGTAAATGATTTTTTCATCTGATGAAGTCTCATTGCTGAGATGAAAGCGCTCATTTGTTTTTATTGTTCAAATAAAATTACTGGAGCTGTGGACCTGTGGCTGTAACCCTTCTTTTTGGTTTTAAAGTATGAAAGAATTAAAGAAAGAGGTGAGGGAGATTTTCAACATGCATTCAATTGTAGATTTATATATTCTATGTCTCTTACAAAGCAGTATTCTGTGTTATAAAGGGAAAAAAAAACATTTTCTGTGTGGGTGAGTGTGTGTGTGTGTGTGTGTGTGTGTGTGTGTGTGTGTGTGTGTGTGTGTGTGTGTGTGTGTATATGTGTGGGTGTGTGTGTGTGTGTGTGTGTGTGTGTGTGTGTGTGTGTTTGGGAAATGCTCAAATCAACATTGTACTGTCTCAAAAGGTGCAGTTTGCGACCAATTAGCTCATACAAATGAAACATGTAAATTGCTGAATGGGCTTTGTGTTTGTAAAAAAAAATTATTAAACAAACTTTCAAAAATCAAATCAAAACAACTCCCAAAACTTCTGATTAGCCATAAATCAGTTCATAAAACTTGGACACACCAGAGGACTTCCAAGATGGTTTCTCATTATGCAACAGCTTAATTCTAGCTCTCCAAGTGTGAAAATAGAACGTTAGCAGAGAAAGCCAGTGGACCTAGATTTCTGGGTACATTTCAGTAACTGGCTAGTAAGTGCACTGCCTGGATGACATAAAAAAGAAATACATAGGACCTGAAGGAAAATCAGCTTCAAAAGGTGACCAAAAAAAAAAAACCACTGACTACAAAAATAACTGTAGCTTTTCAGCAAAAAGCAGTGCAAGTTCCAGACATGATTTCCAGTAACGTAGAGGAAAGTATAAGGCAACTGCACACAGACCTGACTAAAATAAATGAAACACTGATTGAGTATATTAACTCAAACAATAAAAGCTTTAAACAGATATTCAGATAAAGTGATAAAACTGCAAAACTCAGAGGTCAAAATGAAGAAAAAGCTTGCTGAATATGAGACGGCACAAGAAGAGATGTTTACCAAAATAATAGAATTAGAGGACAGGGCATGTAGGGAAAACCTGAAATTTTCTGCTGTACCCGAGAAGCTGGAAGGAACAGACTGTATTAATTTTATGAAAGCACAAATAAGCAACTGGACTGTTATTCCACAACGGGAATTGTTACTTGAAAGGGCACATGATGTGAATGCTGCAAACCTTGCTATAAATAAAAAACTAAACCTTTAATAGTAAAGATGCACTCTTACCAGCAGAAGAAGTTGATTCTAACAAAACTGTGGCAGAAGGACAGATACTAAAAGTAGGAGACAGCAGAGTGTTTGTGGAGAATAACTACTCGTACACCAGGCAGAAGAGGAGTAAATGTATCCCATTATTCAGGGAATGTTGAGAAGTAGGCATGAGAATCAAACTGCTGTACCCAGTTATCTTCAAAATATTTTTCCCTGTAGGAACAAAATCATTTTTTGATGAAGTACATGCTAAGGAGAAAACACAAAAATTGTTTTCTTGGCGGATTACTTCTCCCCTTTTCCAGGAAGTGTGGTCTCTCATGCACAGTTTGATTCAATCCAACAACCTCTGCTTCCCAGGCTGCTAGGATTACAGGTATAATCCTAACAGCCAGTTCACTTTTTGTTGGACAACAATTCTTTTGCCCAACAAAAAGTGAACTGTGAAACAGAAGGAGATTCTGCTTTTCGTTCTTCTGGTAATAAAGACCACAGAGAGACTGTGCCACTGAAACCTTTTCCAATGATTCAATGGAAAATGCTTGAGAGAGTGAAAAAGCACAAGATTTCACTAGAAGAATCAAGAGTACATTGAAAATGAAGCAGAGACAAAGTTTGGGAGAAGGAGATAAAGAGGAATAGAACAAAAAATCTGGAAATATTGGACTTTCTTGGACTGTGTTAAACTTGTAGGGGACTCTAAAGCATATGTTGTACTTCATGTCATTAACATTTGGAGAATAAAATCAATAACTTGTAAACTGACAAATGTGGAATTAAAAAACAAGAATTGTAGGCACTGCAATGTAAAAAAAAATATCTGGTTAAAAAAAATGACAAAAGAAAAAATAATGTGCTTTTTCTTAGGTTCATAGGTAAGTACTAGGCTATCTGCCCGAGGGCATTTATAAGACTAGCCAGAGTGTGTCGGCTTTCGCCACCCCATTGATTAAGTAACTGATCCTCTGTCAAGCAGAGCCAATGAAGTGATCCCAGGGGGTGTATTTTCTGTTACCCATCCACTCGTCAAGGTTTCTCTTGAAGAGTGTTAGTGAGGGGCTCTGCCTGATGTAATTTGGAATTTTGTTCCAAAGCATGGGCAGTCTCTGTGACAGGAATCTATCCTTCCAGCTTGTTCTATTTATTGTTGTGGCGAGGTTTAGCTCACTAGTGAGCATGGCTCACAGTGACTTGGATTTCTTTAGGTGGAGCATGTCCATCAATTCTGAGTTGGACATGGCTTTGTAAGTCAGGCAGAGATCACCTCTGAGTAAGCGATATGCCACTGAGTACAGCCAAAGTTTTTTCAGTCGGGCTGCATAGGGCATATGTTTGAGGCCAGTAATCCTCTTGGTGAGGTACTTTTGTGGTCCTTCCAGCTGTTGGAAGTGTCTTGTGAGGTACATCCCAAATGGGGCATTGAACTCTATCATGGGTCTGATGAGTGACGAGTAGAGGGGAACTATGACCTCTTTATTTCTAGATGCGAACCCTTTAGTAATTAGATGGGCCACATACTACTTGGCAATATGATTGTCAAAGGAGAGATTACTATCTACCTGGGTCCCCAGATCTCTTATTACCTCTTCTGTATTAAGGGGGCTGTCACCTATGTGGTAATTCGTGGGTGTTTTGTTTTTTCCAAATGGGATGACTATGCATTTTTTGGCATTTAGCTTGAGGCCTTGACTTTGACACTAGGCGTCCGTCTCAGTAAGGCCCTTTTGGAGGATGTCCGTGTCAGCAGGAGAGTCAATTATGGCTCCCAGTTTGCAGTCATTGGCAAACTTGGTTAGCCATAGTCCTCCTGTGTTTGCCTGTACTTCTGAGAAGTATATGCCGAACAGTAGGGGTCCCAGGACCGAGCTTTGCGGTACACCACTAGTGACTGGTTTAGAGTCAGACCTGGAGCCCGCTATTCTTACCATGTGAGTTCTGTCTGTAAGCCAGTTGGCAACCCATCTCGTGACGTAGGGGTTTATGTTCAGGCTGGTGAGTTTGTCTGTAATACCTGAGTGGGGAATGGTGTTGAAAGCCTTGGTCAAGGTAGGCTGTGTGAACCACCTTTCCCTTGTCTATGGCCTTGGTGACTGTCTCAAAGAAGTCAACCAGGTTTAGTAGGCATGATCTGCCCTTAACAAAGCCAAACCGGGTTGGGTCAAGTGTTTGGAGGTTCCCAATGTCTTTGTTAATGAGTTCTGTGATGATGCGCTCCATAGCCTTGCAGACCAGGCTAGTCAGGCTTATGTGGCGATAGTTACCAGGGTCAGTTGTGGCCCCTCCTTTGTGGAGAGGCATAATCATTGCTGTCTGTCATTCTATGGGCACATAGCCTGTGGAGAGGCTGAGGTTGAACAGCGTGTTTAGGTGGGGGGTTAGTTTGTTCTGTAGTTCGTGCAGGACGCAGCCTGGGACACCATCTGGTCCCATTGACACTGTGTTTTTGGCTTTTGAAAGGGCTGTTTTCACCTGTGTGTCTGTGATTTTTGGGACACTACACTTTTCCGGTATTGCTGTGGGCCCTTTTGGAGTTGAGAGGGGGGTGAAGTTTGCACTGAATCTATCTGCCAGAATGTTGGCAATATCAGTAGGTTCAGTATATTTTGTGTTATTTTGCACTAGTTCAGTGTATATCTGAGAGTTGCCACTTAGATTCTTAACATAGCTAAAGAAGGCTTTGTGGTTATCTTTTGAATCCTTGGCTATATTTCTTTTGAAGTTAGCCTTGGATGATTTCATGAGGGACCTCAGTTTCTTACTGATACTGATCAGGGATGTCTTTCCTTCTTGTGATTTGCTTTTTTTCTGAACTAGTTTCCTCCTTCTATTGTATAGCCTGTTTATTGCAGGGGTCCACCAGACTGGTTTCCTTCTCTTAGAGGAATGAGTCTTGGTTTTGCTAGGGATGGCAAAATCCATGCATCCTTGTAGGTGCTCATAGAGTGCATCTGTAAAGGTTTCCTCATCTTGGGCAGCGTTATCCTTTAACGTGGGGACTGTGAAACTTACCACCTCTGTCTTAAGTAAGGTGAAGTTTGCTTTAGAAAAGTTTTTTACTGTGGTTTCCTTAGTTGGGGGTGGTGGTGGGGTGTGGACATCCAGAGTGATTAGTTTATGGTCTGATCTAACCAGTGACAGGTTGACCTCCGATGTGGAGACCTGTCGCCCATGTTGGTGATGACCCGGTCCAATATGTTTTCACCTCTGGTAGGGGAGTTTACCAGCTGATCCAGGGCATTTGAGTTGATGAATTCCAGGAAGTGCTGAGCTTGGAATTTGTACTCGAGTAGTTTTCCCAGTGAATGGTAGGGTAATTGAAATCGCCCAATATCAGGGTGTTCGGTAGAACCTTCATGTTTTCCAGTTTCTCCAGAAAGGTGGAGTGGTGGTCCTGGGTCATGGAGGGTGATCTGTAGTAGGCCACAATTTGCATTGCAGATTTGCCCGATGTTAATTGCACATAGATGATCTCAGAGGTATCATGATGCGCCACTAACCTGGAGGTGTAGATATCCTTGATGAATATGGATACACTCCCTCCTTTTGTGTTTTGTCCATGTTCTGTGGCCGAAACGTGTGGCATGAGTTGTAGCCTGGTAGAGCTGGAGTGCTCTCTGGAGCCTTGAACTAGGTTTCAGTTACTGCACAGATGTTGACATTTTCCATACTGAGGAGTGCTTCGAGTGCATGCATTTTGAGATTTAAACTCCTGGCATTGAGCAGCATAGCCCTCAGTTTTTTGTTAATTGTGCTGTTTACAGAGGTGGGTTTGACTTTTGAGCCTTGCCTAAAAAAGGCACTATGGGGCAGCAAGAGCCTTGGCCAGTATTCGAAAGCCTAGGGGAGACAGGTGCAAGCCCTCTGTTGCGAAGCAACGTGGCTTGTTGAGCATGTCATCCCAGGCTGACATACACTGGATCCCCTTTGAATGACACCAGAAGCTTAGCCAATTGTTGAAACTGATAATTTTTTCTTTATACTTAGGTATCATTCTTGGTGAGGGCAGGATGCCTCTCAGGGTCAGGGTCATACCAGTCTGGGCTACATGATCAGAGAGCTCTTCCATGTCTCTTTTCATGTAGTCCAGGGAGGTATGTCTCAGGTCATTCACACCAACATGAACAATGACAGAGTCATATTTGTACTTGTTCTGGAGTGACCTGAGTGCTTGTGTTATATGGCAGATTCTGGCTCCCGACAGGCAGCTAACAGTAACCTTCTGCTTGTCCAGCCTAGTGAGTGGGACGTCAGTGTGCCTGACTATAGAGTCACCTATTTCTAGTGTGTTAGGTATGTTATTTTGCCTTAAGGGTTGTGATTGTGCGGCACACTGATTTTGTGTTTTATATGTTGTCTGGTTTGTGACGGGAAGTGCAGGATGTTTGTGTGTCTGTTTTGGAGGTCTCCAATGCTTTTGCAGGTTTTTATTTAGAGCTTCCGAGTATGATTTTGTGTATTTATGTGTATTTTTTGTCAGTGCTGTTTTAGTAGGTCTGTGTGCTGCTGGAGTTGTGGTGCAATTGTTAACCTTCTCCTCTTGACTGTCTGTTCCAGTCTTGCATAGGGGAATGACTGGGTTAGCAAGTTTTAAGAGAAAGCAAATAAATGTAAAAGAATATTGAATGTTATATAGCTTTTTTCTAGTAAACAGTTTTCTGTCTGGTTCTCGTGTCTCTAGCAGACAATCTCATAAAGAGAATGGCTTGTAGAAAATGTTTTCTGAAAGCATTTAAGTGTTTTCCCAGCTGAGAGAGCTATAAAGATAAGACAAAACCAGACAGTACTTAATAGAACCACAGGGCATACCATGCGTCTTAGCATAGACAACCTTTCTTTTAGGTTCACTCAGTTCTATGTATGTGGCTGTCAGTGTGGAAATGTGTTCCTTTAGGAGAGTAAAACTTCAATATTTGAATATGTACATAGCCTGGGTCCCCAGATCTCTTATTACCTCTTCTGTATTAAGGGGGCTGTCACCTATGTGGTAATTCGTGGGTGTTTTGTTTTTCCCAAATGGGATGACTATGCATTTTTTGGCATTTAGCTTGAGGCCATGACTTTGACACTAGGTGTCTGTCTCAGTAAGGTCCTTTTGGAGGATGTCCATGTCAGCAAGAGAGTCAATTATGGCTTCCAGTTTGCAGTCATTGGCGAACTTGGTTAGCCATAGTCCTCCTGTGTTTGCCTGTACTTCTGAGAAGTATATGCCGAACAGTAGGGGTCCCAGGACCGAGCTTTGTGGTACACCACTAGTGACTGGTTTAGAGTCAGACCTGGAGCCCACTATTCTTACCATGTGAGTTCTGTCTGTAAGCCAGTTGGCAACCCATCTCGTGATGTAGGGGTTTATGTTCAGGCTGGTGAGTTTGTCTGTAATACCTGAGTGGGGAATGGTGTCAAAAGCCTTAGCGAGGTCAAGGTAGGCTGTGTGAACCATCTTTTCCTCATCTATGGCCTTGGTGACTGTCTCATAGAAGTCAACCAGGTTTAGTAAGTATGATCTGCCCTTAACAAAGCCAAACCGGGTTGGGTCAAGTGTTTGGAGGTTCCCAATGGCTTTGTTAATGAGTTCTGTGATGATGCGCTCCATAGCCTTGCAGACCAGGCTAGTCAGGCTTATGGGGCGATAGTTACCAGGATCAGTTGTGGCCCCTCCTTTGTGTGAGAGGCATAATCGTTGCTGTCTGCCATTCTATGGGCACATAGCCTGTGGAGAGGCTGAGGTTGAACAGCGTGTTTAGGTGGGGGGTTAGTTTGTTCTGTAGTTCGTGTAAGACGCAGCCTGGGACACCATCTGTTCCCATTGACGCTGTGTTTTTGGCTTTTGAAAGGGCTGTTTTCACCTGTGTGTCTGTGATTTTTGGGACACTACACTTTTCCAGTATTGCTGTGGGCCCTTTTGGAGTTGAGAGGGGGGCAAAGTTTGCACTGAATCTATCTGCCAGGGTGTTGGCAATATCAGTAGGTTCAGTATATTTTGTGCTATTTTGCACTAGTTCAGTGTATATCTGAGAGTTGCCACTTAGATTCTTAACATAGCTAAAGAAGGCTTTGTGGTTATCTTTTGAATCCTTGGCAATTTTTCTTTTGAAGTTAGCCTTGGATGATTTCATGAGGGACCTTAGTTTCTTACTGATACTGATCAGGAATGTCTTTCCTTCTTGGAATTTGCTTTTTTTCTGAACTAGTTTCCTCCTTCTGTTGTATAGCCTGTTTATTGCAGGAGTCCACCAGACTGGTTTCCTTCTCTTAGAGGAGTGAGTCTTGGTTTTGATAGGGATGGCACAATCCATGCATCCTTGTAGGTGCTCATAGAGTGCATTTGTAAAAGTTTCTGCATCTTGGGCAATGTTATCCTTTAACGTGGGGACTGTGAAACTTACCACCTCTGTCTTAAGTAAGGTGAAGTTTGCTTTAGAAAAGTTTTTTACTGTGGTTTCCTTAGTTGGGGGTGGTGGTGGGGTGTAGAAATCCAGAGTGATTAGTTTATGGTCTGATCTAACCAGTGACAGGTTGACCTCCAATGTGGAACACCTGTCACCCATGTTGGTAATGACCAGGTCCAATATGTTTTCACCTCTGGTAGGGGAGTTTACCAGCTGATCCAGGGCATTTGAGTTGATGAATTCCAGAAAGTGCTGAGCTTGGAATTTGTACTCGAGTAGTTTTCCCAGTGAATGGTAGGTTAATTGAAATCACCCAATATCAGGGTATTCGGTAGAACCTTCATGTTTTCCAGTTTCTCCAGAAAGGTGGAGTGGTGGTCCTGGGTCATGGAGGGTGATCTGTAGCAGGCCACAATTTGCATTTCAGATTTGCCCGATGTTAATTGCACACAGATGATCACAGAGGTATCATGCTGCACCACTAACCTGGAGGTGTAGGTATTCTTGATGAATATGGATACACCCCCCTCCTTTTCTGTTTCGGTCCGTGTTCTGTGGCCAAAACATGTGGTATGAGTTGTAGCCTGGTAGTACTGGCGTGCTCTCTGGAGCCTTGAACTAGGTTTCAGTTACTGCACAGATGTCAACGTTCTCCATACTGAGGAGTGCTTTGAGTGCATGCATTTTGAGATTTAAACTCCTGGCATTGAGCAGCATAGCCCTCAGTTTTTTGTTAATTGTGCTGTTTACAGAGGCAGGTTTGACTTTTGAGCCTTGCCTAAAAAAGGCACTATGGGGCAGCAAGAACCTTGGCCAGTATTCGAAAGCCTAGGGTTGACAGGTGCAAGCCGTCTCTTGCGAAGCAACGTGGCTTGTTGAGCATGTCATCCCAGGCTGACATACACTGGATCCCCTTTGAATGACACCAGAAGCTTAGCCAATTGTTGAAACTGATCATTTTTTCTTTATACTTAGGTATCATTCTTGGTGAGGGCAGGATGCTACTCAGGGTCAAGGTCATACCAGTCTGGGCTACATGATCAGAGAGCTCTTCCATGTCTCTTTTCATGTAGTCCAGGGAGGTATGTCTCAGGTCATTCACACCAACAGGAACAATGACAGAGTCATATTTGTACTTGTTCTGGAGGGACCTGAGTGCTTGTGTTATGTGGCCGAGTCTGGCTCCCAACAGGCAGCTAACAGTAACCTTCTGCTTGTCCAGCCTAGTGAGTGGGACATCAGTGTGCCTGACTATAGAGTCACCTATTTCTTGTGTGTTAGGTATGTTATTTCGCCTTAAGGGTTGTGATTGTGCGGCACACTGATTTTGTGTTTTATATGTTGTCTGGTTTGTGATGGGAAGTGCAGGATGTTTGGGTGTCTGTTTTGGAGGTCTCTAATGCTTTTGCAGGTTTTTATTTAGAGCCTCCGAGTATGATTTTGTGTATTTATGTGTATTTTTTGTCAGTGCTGTTTTAGTAGGTCTGTGTGCAGCTGGAGTTGTGGTGCAATTGTTAACCTTCTCCTCTTGACTGTCTGTTCCAGTCTTGCATAGGGGAATGACTGGGTTAACAAGTTTTAAGAGAAAGCAAATAAATGTAAAAGAATATTGAATGTTATATAGCTTTTTTCTAGTAAACAGTTTTTTGTCTGGTTCTCGTGTCTCTAGCAGACAATCTCATAAAGAGAAAAAGAAAGCATTTAAGTGTTTTCCCAGCTGAGAGAGCTATAAAGATAAGACAAAACCAGACAGTACTTAATAGAACCACAGGGCATACCATGCATCTTAGCGTGGACAACCTTTCTTTTAGGTTCACTCAGTTCTATGTATGTGGCTGTCAGTGTGGAAATGTGTTCCTTTAGGAGAGTAAAACTTCAATATTTGAATATGTACATAGTTTTAACCAAAAACAGCAAACTGGAGCAAGGACTGTTGTGGGTCAGCAAGTTTAAAATTCCATGAAAAATGTAGAAAAATTTTGTAAATGAAGCAAATCCAGATATAAAACAACCTTTTATTAAAGAAACATTCAAATAAAATGTTGTAAACTCTTTTGTCTCATAACCTAATGAGACATATGTACATAGTTACTTAATGAAACATATGTGCATAGTTTTGTGTGTTATTATTAAGTTAATAGGTTTTAGGGGGGTATTGGTGTGTGTGTGCATTTTTTGAGGGTTTACAATAAAATGAAAAGTTCTGTAATATGTGACATAAACTCAAATGGAGATGACCAGAAACAACTGTGTAAAAGATTAACCAAACAGTACAAACACATAATATAAAAGCTGAAACTAGACATTTAACTAAAAGGTGGAAATAATAATCTCTCAAGAATATGATGCTTTCTATAATAGTTTTAAATGTTAATGGCCTCACAGATAAACACAAAAAGAAAGAGTAGTGAACAATATTAAAAAATGTAGAGTGCAAATAGCTATGCTACAGTTGACACTCTTGGAAAGAACTGAAAATGTGAATTTGATAAAGAAAGGATTTCAAGATGGTTATTCAGCAGAATACCTGGGGCAGAGGAAGACAGGACTGCTTATATTAATTGCAAGAGGAGCTCCAATAGTAATAGAAGAGGATAAAAAATACAATAATGGTAGATTTGTAGTACTAAGGAGCTACTGGCAAGGGAGGAGGATTACAATGGCATGTATTTATATACCACTGAAAACTGCTATTATAGAGCTAAAAGAAAATTCTGGGAGAAATTATCAGCTTTCAGCAAGGAATGTTACTTATAGATGGGGACTGAAATTTGATTTGCAATGTGAAGATGTGTCTGGGGGACTTAGAAGGGAAAATATAACAAAGGAGGATAGATTTTTAAAGAAATTTATCAAAATATTTGGCATGGAAGATGTGAATTCGGTACTAGGAATTTAGAGTGAATTTACATATTATTCCCCAAGATACAAAAACTAGGCTGGGCTAGACAAAATTTACATTTCAGAGGAACATGTGCATTTAAATGAAAGTTTTGATACACACCTAATAACTGTTTTAGATCATGCGCTAACAGTAACTAAAATAAAAACACAGGGTAATAAAATAAAAATGAGACTGGTGCTTTCCCACCTGATTGTTGAAAAGAGAGGAATTTAAGGAATGAGTAGTGGAAATTATTCAGGAGCAATTAGAGAAGATAAAAAATTCTTCTGAAAATATAGCTTGGTCATGGGATAAAATTAAAAATAGGGTTGAAATAAAAGAAAGGGAGATATGGTTAAGAAGTAACAAGAATTATTTAGAGGGACTAACAAATGTTGAAGTATTGCAAAATAGGAGGAATCTCACAGAACAAGAACAATTCCTGCCCCCTTTTTTTAAACAAGAAACATCTGCATTAAACCATCACTTGTGACAAAAGCAATCATACATTTATATAAAAGAAAACAAACCACGCCGACTATATCTTAGTTGCAAGCATTTTACATCACAAACCATACTGCCATGCTCCCAGTTGCAGATATTATACATCACTTATAATCTACCAATCATTTTCAGTCAAATCATTTTCAGTCAATCATTGCATAGCTCATTTCAGACCTGCCTTCTATTAAACCTCATTCCTCCCCATATGTATTGTTCCCATAATTCCCATTTCTTCCTGTGTAGTTTGTTCTTGTCCTTTTCTAAAGACCTCAATTCCAGTTGTTTCATCTCTGTTGCTGTATTCACTACTTCTAATATAGTTGGTTTAGATTCTGATTTCCATTTTCTACATAGCCAGAGTTAGGCACCCATGAAACCTGTGGCCTCAGGGAGCCCCTGATTTACTCCCCGCAAATGAGGGTCCTCATCCAGCAGCCGCAGGTTGCTCTGACCATTACTGTTCTTTGGCTTGGCTCCCCATGGACATCCGCATAGTTCCCTGCCGTCACCATGAAAATCAGAACCGTGTTTCTGTTGTTTTTTTTTTTGATTCGCTGGCAAGCTGCACTCAATCAGGTCTGCCCACTGAAACAAGGGATCTGATTGGCTGCAGCAGCCTGCGAACTAAGTTCTTGTTTTTTTTTTCATTTTTTAACTGGGAAAAGCCGAAAGAAGAAGAAGAAGAAGAAAGTAGGAAGTGATGAAGCAAGAACCTAACTGGTCCTTGCAAATCACTTCCTGCACAAACTGCCTTTAAAAAGGCACCTGCAGCTAATAAGGATCACTTCTCTTGTTTTTAAACAGAGGAGTGTTCCTTGGCAGCAGAGTGTGGACATCGAGCCAGGTTTGAACCAGCGTGAGGACGGACTACATCGGAGAATGGATCAGTGGTGGATTCAAGCTTTTGGAGTGGTCGTGGACTCGTGGTCATTGGATTATACCCCTTTTTTCAACTGTCCTTCTAAGGGCAATTTCTCAAAAGGTCTGACAAACTGTCCTTTTAAGGGCAATTTCAAAAGGACTGAGTGGTCTGAGGAAGGCAAGGAGAGCAGGTGATCCTTCAGTCGTGAAGAGAGAGCAGAGTATTGGAAGCAGCCTTTTGTAGAAGGAATAAAAGGTAAGTTTTTGGGTTTAGTTTAAACTTTATTTTTTGTGGGGGGTGATTGCTTTTTGTGCATATTTTTTCTGATAAGAGGTTTTGGGGGGGTGAGGGCTGTGGTTGTACTAGTTTTATTTTGGTTTTGTGTAGAGTTTTTGTGCTAAGAGGTTTGGGGGGGTGAGGGCTGTAGTTGTACCAGTTTTATTTTGGGGCTGTGGTTGTACTAGCTTCATTTTGGTTTTCTGTAGAGTTTCTGTGCTAAGAGGATGGAAGGGTTGTGGTTTTACCAGTTTTATTTTGGTTTTGTGTAGAGTTTTTGTGCTAAGTGGGTGTGGGGTGAGGTTGTAATTGTACCAGTTTTATTTTATGTTTGTGTAGTGCTCTGGTGGTAAGAGGATGGGGGGTGAGGGACTATGGTTTTACCAGTTTATTTCACTTGTGTGGTGTTCTTGTGCTATGAGGATTGGGGAGGTGGGGACTGGTTTTACCAGTTTTAATTTGCTTTTATGTAGAGTTCTTATGCTAAGAGGATGCGGGGTGAGGGGCTGTGGTTGTACCAGTTTTATTTTACTTTTGTGTAGTGACGTGTTGTGCTATGAGGATTTGCGGGCGAGGGGCTGTGGTTATACCAGTTTTACTTTACTTATTTTACATTTGTTTACTGGATAGTCTGATTGGGATAGAACCCATTTTCCATGGAAGCCCAGGAAGAAATGCTTATCTTAGTACACAAGTGCTAAAAATATGCAAAATAAGTTTGGGTTATCTGTTTGTATGAGGGACAATATAAGGGAATGTGAAATATAATATACATTTAATTTTGATTGCCCGTTGGTTAGAAGAGTGTGTAAGTTAGTTATTTCAGGCAAGAGGTGGAGTTGGCTCATTATTTTTTGGTAGTATCTATGCTGTATATTTAAAAGGTAGAGAGAATGAGATAGGGGTGATGAAAAGGAGGGGAGATAAATAATGGGACAGAAAAGGATATTGTAGTTGGCTACAGCAGGGAGAGGTGGGCAGTCTTGTGAGATGCTAAGTCAATAGTCTTAGGCGTATGGGGTAAGTGGGGAAGATTAGCTTATTTCAGCCTGGGTTGGGACATGACCTGTTGCATGATAGATGTGACACAAGTGTATTGATGTCAGCATATTGGATTGTGAGTGCTAGGGATGTGGCGGCATTGAGGTTGATAATAAATCCACTAAACTGAAGTGAACCAAGGATGGAGCCTTGTGAGACTCCTAATGTGAGTGGAAGTAGAGGAGGAGTAGATCCTGGAGACATTTTATGGCAGTTTATGACCTGTTGGGTAGCTTTGGAGCCAGTGGAGGGCTAGGGGGATGCGATTAAGGTTGGTGAGAGTAGTTAGTTGAGAAATTTTGACAAAGGCCTTTAATAAATTGAGAAAGACAGATGATCCTATTTTACCTTCATTTTGATGGTGTTGGTATAACTGAGGAAGGCTTTTGCAGCATGAGGCCTGAAGCCGTGTTGGGATTTGGCAAGTAAATTATTGGTTGAGAATGAATGCATTCCTCTAGGAGTTCAGGCAGAGGGGGAAGAATTGCTCTTGGCCTATAATTTGTAAGTTCTGTCAAGTTTCCACCTTTGTGCAAGGATATAATGTATGCTATTTTCCAGATGGTTGGGACGTACTGCTCAGTAATGGATCTTTTAAGTATTCAGGATAATAACTGGCTTCAGCTGCTATTTTTGAAATTCTGCTGGTAGATTATCAGCTGAATTTGCAGTAGGTTTTGAGTTTTTTACAAGTTTTTCAAACACTGTTTTATCTAGGTTTATAGTACTGTTTTACACTATCCCTGATGTTACACCTTGTTCTGCAGTTTTTTTGGCTGTTTGAATTATGCTGAGAGATTAGGAGGTTGATGGGGCCTGTACGTTCCTTAAAATGCCTAATGTTGGGAGGGTAGTTAGCAGCTGTGAGAATGCTGCTGAAGGCATAGATGTTTTGAATGTATACTAATGCAAACCTTGTTACGCTACTATTGTGTATAACCGCAATGTTCTACTCACTGATGCAATGACTGCAATTTTTTCGTTGTCTGTAGTTAATGTGTTGAAAGTTTGGTAGTGTGGTTAGGGCCTGTGAGAATGTTGGTGTTCAATGTTTTTTTTTAATGGGGGGGTCACGGTCTGTATAAGCACATTGTTAATGCTACGCCTATGTTTTTGCTTTTCACTTTATCCAGGATTATTGTGCATCGGCTGGGGGGGGGGTGAGAATTCCGCAGAATGCACTGATATCTTAATGCATGCTAATACAAACACTGTTCTGCTGTCTAGGTTTATAGTACTGTTTAACTATCCCTGATGTTACAGCTAGTTCTGCAGTTATTTGTGGCTGTTTGAATTATCATATTTGGAGGCTGATGGGGCCTGATATCTTAATGCATGCTAATGCAAACACTGTTTTGTTGTCTAGGTTTATAGTACTGTTTAACTATCCCTGATGTTACAGCTAGTTCTGCAGTTATATTTGGCTGTTTGAATTATGGTATTTAGAGGTTGATGGGGCCCGTACATTTTTTACAATGGCTAATGTTGGTAGGGTAGTTAGTGGCTGTGAATGTTGCAGTGTTCAGTGTTTGCCTGGAATTTTTTTTAATGTGGGGCCACATACTGTATAAGCACATTGTTAATGCTACGCTTGTTTTCACTTCATCCAAAAATGTGCAGAGACTGGGGCGGGGTGAGAATTAAGCAGAATGTACTGGTATCTTAATACATAGTAATGCAAACACTGTTCTGCCATCTATGTTTATAGTACTGTTTAACTGTCCTTGATATGCCTTGTTGCAATGACTTCAATTTTTTTCGTTGTCCATAGTTATTGTATTGAAAGCTTGGGAGTGTGGTTAGGACCTGTGAGAATGTTGCAGTATCCATTGTTTGCCTGGAGTTTTATTTTAATGGGGGGGTCACGGACTGTGTAAGCATAATTGTTAATGTTACACCTTTTTGTTTTCACTTCATCCAAAATTGTGCCGAGACTTGGGGGGGGGGGGGGGTAAAAAATTCCACAGAATGTACTGATATCTTAATGCATGCTAATGCAAACACTGTTCTGTTGTGTAGGTTTATAGTAGTGTTTAACTATCCTTGATGTTACAGCTTGTTTTGTGGTTATTTTTGGCTGTTTGAATTATGCTATTTGGAAGTTGATGGGGCCTGTACATTGTTTAAAAAGCATAATGGTGGAAGAGTAGTTAGCGGCTGTGAGAATGTTGCAGTTTTCAGTGTTTGCCTGGGATTTTTTTAATGTGAGCCACACACTGTATAAGCACATTGTTAATGCTACGCCTATGTTTTTGATTTTCATTTTATCCAGGATTATTGTGTAGAGGCTGTGTGTGTGTGTGTGTGTGTGTGGGGGGGGGGGGGATTCCACAGAATGTACTGATATCTTAATGCATACTACTGCAAACACTGCTCTGCCTATCTAAGTTAATGTTTTAAACTATCCATGATGTTACAACTTCTTCTGCAGTTTTTTTTGGCTGTCTGAATTACGTTGACAATTTAGGAGGTTGATGGGTCCTGCAAGAATGTGTGTCCAGATGTTTTTGTTTTTTGGCCTGTTCTCTCTCAAAATGATTGCATAGCACAATGCAGAGGATTGGGGCTACTAGCAGAAATGGACTTCATGTTTCATACCCTCCACATAATGCATGGTACATTCTCTGGCTTTATGCTTTTGTACACAGATACTGTGTTAAGAGGGTTGTGGGAATGTCTCCCAATGTGTGTGCTACTTCTACATCCCTCACAAATGAGGTTTTCTAGCAAATCCATGATTTCACTCCTTTGTTCAACCAGTGATTTTGGTTTATTCAAGTGTGCTAAGAGATTGAGAGGTAGTGGGCATGTGTAGTCTGTATTGTACCATAACATTTGTCTTGCCTCAGTTTGGTGTGTTCCCCTTCAAATTTGTGCCTCTCCTAGTCATTAGTTCTTTCAGACTTTAGTCTGTTCCAGAGAGCTTGTAATATCAATCTTTTGCATCATTTGGGGCCTTTTCACATGTTTGGGGGGATGAAATGGGAAGAGTTGTGTAGAAACAGCTCAAGGTCACCTCTAGTGTTAGGTATTTAACATAAAACTGTAACTTGGGCCTTTCTCATTACTTTTTGTGTGCCTACTGGTTAGTCATTCTTCAGTCTTTCTGCCTGCAGTGCAATAGTGACTGATGTCAATGTAAGTCATTATGCATTTTTACTAACAGTATGACAAAAGGACTCTGTCTGCATGTGTAGTAATTCTGCTTTACTTCCATTCCCAGTTAGAGATGAAGAGTAGATATTTGTCAGGAGCAGCAAAAAGAAAGCTTCAGCAGCAGAGGAATAAGTATGTTAAGAGACAGGGTTCCATTATGAAATTTTTCTGTGGGTCATCGGAGAGGGGAGATTCAGGAAAAAGTCTGCCTTCAGAACAACACAATGGTTCTGCATTACAGTCTCTTACTGTGAGGCCATCATCCTTCTATTCAGTAGAAACTCTCTCTCTTCTGAGTCACACCACAGGCTACCTCCTGTAGACCACCAGCCATTACCATACAAAAAGCAGTTCAAAAAAAATTCAATCATTGTAGAGGTGTTGCCTGATCACCAGACTTTGATACAACAGAAGAGGGCCCATACTTCGACAGATGTGGCCTGTGACTTGCAGGGGAGTGACAGGTACATCTTTTTTGGACAGACTTGGATTGACTATCTTGATAGACAGACTTGGGTGGGGATGAGTTTGCAAGCATGAACCTGTGCAAATGGTGTTATCACAGTTCCCAGTGAATGAGCAGAAACCAGAAACATGTGTTTCAAAGAAGATTTAATGGAGAGAGAGAGAAAGATGTAGAGCACAATGGAGAGAGCACAACACACTTGGCTGAAATATTTTGGAAATTGCATTGCACTTTGCTTTTTTGCATGCAAAAGCATGACTCACTAATGGAAGGGAAGCTTCAGGTTTACAAAGCATGGAGAGAGCATGCAGGACCTTTACACAGCCCAGGAATGCCCCAATGCATCATGACAAGCATGAGGAAGGAAGAGATAGGGATAGCATAATAAAGAAAGATAAGAGAAGAAGAGACAAGCAAGAGTTGAAGAGAAAAGAAGATTTTGTACTGGTGTAGTTGTATAGAACGCATTGCTGTTGTCATGTGGCATGGAATGGAACATGGCATTCCATGGTACAAGTGATTAGGCCAATGCCAACTTTTGTCACAGTTTGACTCTGTCATGGCTAAACTTTGTTGTGATTTGGTCAAAAGAGGTAATGGATCATGTGTGTATTCAGAATAAATAGATAAAGTTATCATATCTTGGGCATGCTATTTGAAGGAAGTTATCCAGCTGAAGATTGATAGGTAGGTTTATTTGCATTTGGTGGAAGGTGAAGGGGTCGTGCTGCCCATGATTCTTGAATGAATACCAGACATCAGCAATCAAAACAAATGGTGCTAGTTCACAGTTATGAGTTCATGGTTCATGGACTGTGGATAGTGTTGAGGAATGATTTCTGGGATTTGTCTGTGTGAATGATATAACTGGGGAGAACTTCTTAAGACTCTCTTCTTCAGACAAACTGAATATTCAAAACTGGATATTAATGACTGTTGAGGACAAGGATATGACAATGGCAAACACATGAATGGTGGGCTTTGGAAGGGTACAGGCCTGGATAATTTAAATCTTATAGTTAGTGATGGATTGTGGGTGTTTTTACATATAGTTCATTCTTTTGGATGTCATTCACATTTACATACTTGATCAGAGCAGTGTCATTCTTTGGATGTCTGCAGAACATTTACATACTCAGTTCAGCATCAACAGTCAGATGTTGAAGCGTAGATAGACTGTACAAGCACTGTCACAGTCTGAGAAGAGACTGTAGGATAGACTCTGTCGATGTCATTATAGGAGATAAGGGTTGAGTCAACATCAAATGACATTACAGGATATAGGTCAAGCAAGGTCATTACAATGCATTGTATATAATATGTGGTCATAAAGGACAAGCAAATGGACTGATGCTCGAACTTATGTCATACCAGTTCATTGTATGTTATTGTGTGCTGTAGGATAATGCTGGCTGTACAAAGTCTGCAAGCAAAGTTCTGCAGATATTATCTGTTGATATTTCAACATCTTCACAAAGTGCTACATCCACTATGACCTTCTGAGACAAGAAGATTTCAATGTGCCATGAGTAATGGCCTCGCGAAGCCTGGAAAGTGCCCTGGAAGACACCATAGGATTCAAAAGAGAGAGAAGACAAAGTAAGTGGTTCTTTGACTATGAAGGAGAAGATGAGACTGTACAGTGATCAGCCAGTAAAACTTCGTGTAGAGCTTTTCAAAGTGCTGCTCTTCACAAGTGCTGCTTGTTTGTTTGAGCGGTTTGCTGAGCAGCAGAAGAGCTTTTTTGGAAGAGTTTGATAAGGCCTTTGGCCTTTTCTTGAGTCTGAATGCAGACACCACACTTTCTGCCTTCGACTGAACTCTGGACAACTTAACTATTTGACAGAACAACTTGGCCACAGTGATATTGATGACTCTCATCTGTAGTCTTTTCTGTGTCCCATAGCTGTGCTGTGTACATCTGCAGTGTAACTGTTCTGCATGTCAGTAATTGCCTTGAGTGATGTCAGTTTATCTACTGCTGCTTGTTTCAGTCTTGCTGTACTGCTGTCATTGTCTGGTGTTTGGAAGTGGTGTCTCAGTTCTGTTTTGTGGTAGTGCTGTTTTAATCTTGTGTGGGTTTATGTTCAGTCTTGAAGTAAATTTGTCCTGGTCTTGTCTCTGTACTTGTGGGGGTGGGTGCCTCTGTCCTGTGTCTGTGTGGGTGTTAATGTTCAGTCTTGCTGTAGTGCAGTCTTTATCATGTGTGGGTGTCTGTCCTGTGTGTAAGAGTCTCTGTTTTAGTGTGCTTCTGTCCTATGTGAGAGAGTCTGTGTCTTTGTGTCTTTATGAGGGAGTCTCTTTATGTGGGAGTCTGTGTGTCTTTGTGTGTCTGTGTGGGAGTCAGTGTGGGTGTCTTTGTGTGAGAGTCATTATGGGTGTCTTTGTGTGGGAGTCAGTGTGGGAGTCTTTGTGTGTCTTTGTGTGGGAGTCAGTGTGGGAGTTTATGTGGTCTTTGTGTGGGAGTCAGTGTGGGAATCTTTGTGGGTGTCTCTGTGGGTCAGTGTGGGAGTCTTTGTGGGTGTCTCTGTGGGAGTCAGTGTGGGTGTCTCTGTGTACCTCTGTGGGGCTGGCTACCTTGATGCGGTATAGAGGCTTGTCATAATGTAACAACATTGCTACTAAATGCCAGTTGTAGCTCTCGATCTCATGCCACAAAATCTGGACAAAGCCACAGATAATGGGGTTCCAGCCCCAAAGATCTGGGCAAATTTTAAATATTACTCTTATAAACTGAAAAAGTTGCTAGAATAAAAGATGTTAATATGCATGTTCTGAAGGATATGATGTTAAACTGAAATGCCTGCCATTTAATGAATTCAGTCATCAATGATTTGCCACAAAAAATCGAGAAAACTACAAATTGTGAGAAACAGACCAAACTTGAGTCACATCTGGACATTCTTTGAAAATCTGGGCAGTTGAGTATGCAGTCAGTGTCTGCACCTGTGAGTGGCTACCTTGCTGTGGTACAGGGGTTTGTCATAATGTAACATTGGTACTAAATGCCAGTCAGTGTGTGCACCTGTGAGTCGCTACCCTGCTGTGGTACAGGGGCTTATCATAATGTAACATTGATACTAAATGCCTGTCACTGTATGTACCTGTGAGTCACTACCTTGACGTGGTACAGGGGTTTGTCATAATTAACACTGGTACTAAATGCCAGTCATGCACCTCTGTCGCTACCTTGCTGTGGTACAGGGGTTTGACATAATGTAACATTGGCACTAAATGCCAGTCAGTGTGCACCTGTGAGTAGCTACCTTGCTGTGGTACAGTGGTTTGTCATAATGTAACATTGGTACTAAATGCCAGTCAGTGTGTACCTGTGAGTAGTTACCTTGCTGTGGTACAGAGGTTTGTCGTAATGTAACATTGGTACTAAATGCCAGTGTGTAGCTTGGCACATCAATTCTTAATGATCTGAATGTAATGACACTAGAGGTTAAATGGTGCTGGATGGGGTTGACAGGGAAGGGGGTGAGATGGCAATGTGGTCACACTTGATGTTCTCTTGAGTAGGGCCCCCAACTTGAACCTTGCTGGGAGCCCCCAAAATGCTAGCACTGGCCCTGATTTTCTAGTAATTGCTTTTTTGGCAGCCACCATAATTATGATTTAAAGAACAACAACGTAAATCTATCAAAGGTACAGGACGGCACAACGATTTCCCAGCTGGAACAGGTCACAATTTATTGAAAGAATGGAATAGAATGATACAACACAATAAATCCAGAACGGACTCTATATTAACAAGAGTTAAGCGCTTTCATCTGTCTTACGCAGACTTCATCAGAACTACCATTTTTTCTCCAATTTCACTTTTATACTCAATTTTGGCGCCAAAAAATTTTTGAAATTTAAAGAGGTCCTACCTTATCTAACAAAGCTTATTTAAACACATTTATTAAAATTACATATATATATAAAAATACTATACTAAAATCTGTGTATTTACACTACTAATACCTTATACTGAACGTATATATACATACACTATGTATTTGTTACAAATCAATTACACATTCCTACCTCATGTTTAAAATTAAAAATATCATATAAATATAATATAAATATACAATTAATAAATACTTAAACTAAAAGAAACATAAATACTTGTAGTGTAATATAATATAAATACATGTGTGACAATACATTTGTCAAAAAATCTACACCAGGCTTAAAAACGGTTTAATACTAATAAAGTCATTTATGCCTGGTGACCTAACAGCGTCCGTGAAAATTTGCCATTTACTCTCCTTTTTAGCTAACTTACCCTTCACATTGCCACCCCTCATTGTCATCTCAATCTGATCTATTATAGTGAATTTAAAGCTGTGTGTATCCCCATTTAATACAATGTGTCTACATAAGGCATTCTTTTTATCTTTTTTCTTTATACAATACATATGGTCATATATACGACGTCTTAGCTGTCTCTCCGTTTTCCCTATGTAGAACTCGGAACATACCTCACACGTAGCTATATAGACCACACATTTTGTATTGCAGTTTCCTGCTCTTCCCTTTATATATGTTCCATTAAAATTTTTTAATTTAAATTCTTCTTTTTCATTGATATATCTACACTGTTTACAAGCGCCACATTTTACAGTGGCATTTTTCTTAGGTCCGTCATTTTGTGTGTTATATTCAATCATCCTTTTCAAATTGGGTCCTGTTTTGTAAACAAATTTAGGGAAGGTACCTACTTTCTGTGCTATTTTTTCATCCATAGTAATCAACTTCCAATGTTGTATAATAATATTCTCAATATATTTCACTGCAGGTGAATACGTTAATACACATACCCTATGAAATTGGTCCTTCTTTTCATCCATCTTCTGTACAATGGGATTACCTAGTAAAGGTTTGTACTTCCCATCCCATTCTGAGCTAATGTACCCCACTACATCATTAAGTAAATGTACAGGGTACCCTCTGGCTCTGAACATTGACCCAATGTGGTGGACTTCTTGTAACATTATTTCATTCGTAGAGGACATATGAGCAGCTCGTATACACTGCCCCTTGAATATGTTTTTGAACACATGTTTGGGGTGATTACTGCTGAACTCCAAGTAATCATTCGAAAATGTGTCTTTTCTATATATGCGAGATACAAACCCATCGTCCCCATGTTCTATATAGGTGTCCAAATAAGAGATACCTTTTTCATTGTAATTAAATGTAAATTTTAGAAAGTCTGTTGTATGGTTAAGATACTTGATAAATGTATCTATAAGATTAACAGGACCATCCCATAACAAGAATAAATCGTCCAAAAATCTCGTATATAACTTGACATATTTGAAGTATTCGCAGTTAAATAAATGCTCAGTCTCCCATTCTAACATAACTAAATTAGCAAATATGGGGGCACATGAAGCCCCCATAGCAACACCTGTTGTTTGTTTGAAAAATTCATTCTCATAGTAAATATAGTTATGGTCCAAAACTAATCCCATCATGTCAGTAATGAGGCATATCTTGTCCCATTCGAAATTGGAATATTTTCTTAAACTATTACTGAAATAGTCAAGTCCAACCTCTTTCGGGATACTTGAAAAAGGTCTGTCACATCAATGGTAACAAAAATAAGACCCCTATTCCAAATTTGCTGTGTTAGTTGACTAAGAAATACCCAAGAATCTTTTATCAAATGTGGTACATTATTGTAAACTGGTTTAACCCATCTGTCTATTGCAACTCCTATGGGGAAAGTTTTGGACTTGCTTCCAGATATAATCGGTCTAAATGGGGGATTTTCTAAATTTTTATGTATTTTGGGGATACCTACAATGGAAGCCAATGTAAGATGTTCAACTGTCAAAAATTGATATACTTCTTCAGTTATTCTGTGGTCAATAAAATATTCCTCTAAGGCGAGGTCTATGCGTCTGTACCCAATGTTAACTTCATTAAGGGATATGGCTTCATATTTACCAGATTCATGTAATATATCATAGATTTCTTTTATGTAATCAAATTTGTTAAAAATTACGATGCTTCCCCCTTTGTCGGGTTTCATGACCCTCACTTGGTTGTTGTTAATGAGTGTATCCAAACATTTTCGCTCACCTTTAGTCAAATTGTCATTCCATTCAATACTTTCCCTCTTGTTGATTCTGATAGTTCTATAGAAACTATAAATGTCTTGACTGACAATTTTCTCAAAACTCCCTATAACAGGATTACTTATAGGTATATAGGTACTTTTCTTCTTGAGAATACTAATATTCCTTGGATTCGTTGTACAACTAGAGTTGTTATCAAGTTCATTTTTCTCAAACTGAATAGCTAAATTCAATCTACGGCAAAATAGTTTCAATTCAGTGATGGTATCTACTAAACTAATATCAGCTGTAGGTATGAACTTCATACCCTTGGAAAATAATTTGTAAAAATCTTCAGGTATGGCAAAATTAGTATAATTGAATACTTTAAAGCCTTTATATGTAGTAATAATGTTATTGTCCTTACACCTTGACAGTACCTTGTCGCCACTTCCCACATCAACTTGTCCATTTTCTACAATAACTTTTAACTGTGTATTATCTTTCACCATATATTCTTGGTCATTGTAAACAATGTCATGGGCTGTAGTCTCCTTGTAGTATGTTTTTTTGTGATTGTCTTGAACTGTTATCTCTTTCTCCTGTTCCATGCTGTAACAGAGTTTTTTGATGGGGGAACTACTCTATCTGTGTGAACATTCACTTCTCTTTCACCAATAACTTCATCAAATCTATGATATCTACCCTTTCCTCTTTCTTGTCTAACCTTGGGCCAAATATAGGCTCTATGATGAGTATATTGATCCATATCACAAACAATTTTCCTTCCTTTCCTATTGTGAATGTCACATGCTTTCTGATCAGCTTGGGTATATTGCTTCTCATATAACTCAATCCACTGTGTGAACAATTTATCATTCACAATTTCCTGATTTAAAATTTCAACATCATGAATCAATAGTGTGATTTTTTCATCATTTTTCTTAATTAATAAACCCATATAATCATACCCAAAGCTGTCAAATAATAGATTAAACTCATTCATGGTACTTGAAGTCAAGTCAACCCCTAAAGGTATTTTAAAAAATCTGATACCCTTTGGAACAATTTTCAGAGAAATGCATTTGGTGAAATACGCATTTTCTATTTTTAAATTCTTAATAGATAATAACTTTTTACCCAATAAATATATTTTATCTTTAATGATGACATGAGCATCTTTTTTATAGTGATCTACCACACTGTCATTTCTTTCTATTCCATCTATCTTATCATATTTCGTAAATTCAAAATCATCTTTTAAAAAACATTCCAAATGTTCACCAACAATAACACTCGTTGGTTTACCTTTACTTCTATGATAATCAGTCCATTTTGTCTTATTACTATTGCACCCTTTGTCATTATGGACAGTAGAGTTAATTGTATTAACTTCAGTACCTTTTAAAGTATCAGCATGTATTTTGGAAACCCCAGCATATGTTTTCATAGTCATAGGATGCTTGGGTCTCGCTCCCAACCTTTCCGCTTCGCTGTGTGCGTGGAATATGCTGAAGTCAAATGTAAACTCGTTAGAAGAGTTTTTACTAATGTCCCTACAGCGACTCAATAATTGTCCACCTAAGGAACTATTTGAGGACGGATTTTCATCCAATGTATACTGCCTTTGACCGTTCGGTATCTCACAAGGTGAACTAGTGTTTATCCTTGTATGCGTCTCCATGCTAGTAGCAGAAACAACTTCCAAAACTGCCGGTATTTTCGACTGTAAATCATATGGTTTAACCGCATCTGTGGTGTTAAATGCAGATAAGGAACGTCTAACCAAATCTGCCAAACGGGACATCTCCTCTTTAAGTTCAATGATGTCCATTTGTAGTTTGCTTAATTCGTCCCTGTCCGATGCAGCCTGAAGAACCTCGTTGGAACCCTCCATACCGACACAAGCGTATGATTTAAAGAACAACAACATAAATCTATCAAAGGTACAGGATGGCACAACGATTTCCCAGCTGGAACAGGTCACAATTTATTGAAAGAATGGAATAGAATGATACAACACAATAAATCCAGAACGGACTCTATATTAACAAGAGTTAAGCGCTTTCATCTGTCTTACGCAGACTTCATCAGAACTACCATTTTTTCTCCAATTTCACTTTTATACCCAATTTTGGCGCCAAAAAACTTTTGAAATTTAAAGAGGTCCTACCTTATCTAACAAAGCTTATTTAAACACATTTATTAAAATTACATATATATATATAAATACTATACTAAAATTTGTGTATTTACACTACTAATACCTTATACTGAACGTATATATGCACACACTATGTATTTGTTACAAATCAATTACACATTCCTACCTCATGTTTAAAATTAAAAATATCATATAAATATAATATAAATATACAATTAATAAATACTTAAACTAAAAGAAACATAAATACTTGTAGTGTAATATAATATAAATACATGTGTGACAATACATTTGTCAAAAAAGTCTGCGTAAGACAGATGAAAGCGCTTAACTCTTGTTAATATAGAGTCCATTCTGGATTTATTGTGTTGTATCATTCTATTCCATTCTTTCAATAAATTGTGACCTGTTCCAGCTGGGAAATCATTGTGCCGTCCTGTATCTTTGATAGAGCCACCATAATTAGACATAGCTAGGGCTTACCATGTCTAGGCAATTCCAGTTCTGTATCATAGCTCAGAAAAATCATCTTCCTCATCACAGCATTCCGCCTACCCAGCATCTCTGACAGTACATCCCGCAGGGAATCCTTAAAGTCTGCCAACTCACTGCACTCCCAGAAAATATGTTTCCAAATACCTCTTTCTTCCCCATCACACCTCCAACATTTGCTGTCTACCTCTGGGAAAATTCTCTGGAGTTTACTTGGGGTAAAAATATCTATGTAAACATTTCCAAGCAAAAATCCTAAATCTTCTAGATTTTGTTGCATATTTGGCAGACATATGTATATTCCCCCATTGTTTCCTTGTGAATTGCTTATCCAGTCTCTCTTCCCAATCCATTCTAACCTCCACTGATTGATTCTTATCGTTATCATGCAATATTTTATGTGCTCTGCTAAATATTCCTTTTTTTTATGGGAGCTTCTGTTCTAGATTCTACTAACAACTTTACCAGTGCTGATCTTTTGTTTAGGATACCCTATTTCTTTTTCTTTGCGTATATCAATCCTTGATTGGGAAGGCAATCTCTAACCTGAAGTCGAAATAGACTCTTGGCATCTTCCTATTCTATTACCTTTGCCTCTCTAGTTATTTGCTCCCAATACATTGGTTCCTTTGCCAGTTTTAAACAATAAATTCCAGCCCCCACTTACCTATTGTCGGTATCCATAATTGCAGTCATCCCTATTGGCAGACTCTCCTTTCTCCATTCCCATGTTGGCTTAGTTCTTAGAATACTTTCTGCTACTTTATGGATATAATATTCTGTATGATGATTGTTATTCTCCTTAAAGGCCTGCATCCAAAATCTGAGTTCCTCCTTGTTTCTTGAACAGCTGCAGAACTTTCCTCAATCAGTGTTTCTTCCTCACTTTTTGTAGCTTATTTTTTACAGGCCCTCTGTATTTCTTTTTTCCTGGCATCTGGGCAGTACACTTACTAGCCAGTTACTGAAATTTACCCATAAACACAAGTCTACAGGCCTTCCCCACAGAGTTTCTGCTTTCACAGTGACAGAGCTAGAATTAAGCTGTTACTCAATGTGCAGTCATCTTAGAAGTCCTTAAACAATGTTTTTTGATAATAACTCTAGAGCACAAAAACAACAGAAAGTAGAAAGGGCTGTCCTCAAGCTTAGGGAGCCTATAACAAGGAAAATAACAAAGGATCCTCTAGAAGTATTAGAAATACTTAGGAAATTCTATGACAGTCTGTATAAAGCAGAGAAATATAGAAATAAAGAAAAGGTACAAATGGAATTGTTTATGTAAGAGTTAAATATGCCAAGGTTAGAGGCAGAGGAGGCACAATTACTAACAGGATAAGAGGAGATGAAACAAAATTGGTAATGTATAAGCAATTTACAGGAAAGTTACCAGGAATAGATGGTATTCCAGTGAAAGTTTGGAAGTTCTCAAAGGTTTTGTTTAACATTATTTAAGAGGAGGAGAAGTACCAACATACTGGAAGAAAGCGGTGGCAACTGTAATACCTAAAGATGGTAAAGATCCATCAGATCCAGCTTCATACAGGCCCATTTCAATACTAAACAATGATTATAAAGTGTTCATGTCTATAATGGCTAAAGGAATGCCAAACATGATACCAGAATTGATAGATAATGGATCAGTGTGGTTTTTTGGAGGGGAAGCAAACATTTGACAACATTAACAGAACACTGATGATCCAGAGGGAAGCAGAATGTAAGAAAATACCATTGTTGTTGGTGGCTCTTAATGCAGAGGAAGCATTTGATATAGTAAGCTGGGACTTCTTGAGCAGGACAATGGAAGCATTTGCATTGCCTGATAAAATTATAAGGTTGATTAGGCATATATATGAGGGATCGGTGGCAAAAATTAAACTGGGTGGATTCCTCTCTAATAATCTCTGTTTTAGCAGAGGAACCAGGCAGGAGTGTCCTCTCTCCCCTTTATTTGCATTATATTTATAACCATTGGCAAAGAAAATAAGGGACTCAGAAATTCAAGGATATAATTGGTATGGTAGTCAAGAAAAGCTGGCTCTATTTGCAGATGACATTATTTTATACCTGACAAAACCAAAAAGAGATATTACAGTGCTGTGGAACATATTGAGACAGTTTCAGATCTTTTCAGGATACAAAATTAATGAAGCTAAAACAAAGACAATAGTGGTAAATTATGTACCCACATATGAACTGATTCAGCAATATCCATACTTATGGGGACATGATAAAATGAAGTATTTAGGAGTATGGATTGAAATGATTCTGGTGTGGCAGCTAAGGATATGTAGGGAGAGACTAAACAAAAGATAATGCAAAAACTAAGAAAATGGAAGCTCTGTAACATGGGTATCGATAGTAAGATACAAGTAGTTAAAATGTTTTTAGTCCCTTTAGTCTTATACACGGGTCAGGTATATTTTTATCAGCCAGAGGAGAAGTTGTGTGTAGCAATTAATAAAGAGCTGAAGGATTTTACCTGGGAGGGGAAGAAGGCAAGAGTCAAGTGAGATAAACTTATTCTTCCAATAGAACAGGGCAAATTGTGATTACTCGATTTTTAGGGGTATTTCATGACAACACAGTTAAGGCTCCTATACATAGCACAAGCAGAAAACTTTCATTCAAAGTGGAAAAAGATGATGATGATGATGAAATAGTGGGAAGCTCAAAAAACAAGGAGAGACTGTGACCTTGGATACAGACCTTTAAGGAGAATAGGAATAATCATATTGAAGATTATATTCATAAAGTAGAAGAAAGTATTCTAAAAACTAAGCTAACATGGGAATGGAGAAAGGAGATTCTGCCAATAGGGATGAATGCAATTAGTGATACAGAGAGTAGGCAAGATGGAGCTGGAATTTATTGGAGAAAACTGGCAAAGGGACTAAGGTATTGGGAGCAAATAACTAGACAGAGAGAAAGGTAATAGACTGGGAAGACATCAAGAATTTATTTGGACTGCAGGTTAGGATTCCATTCCCTATCAAGGACAAGCACAAGCAGAAAACTAGTGGATTCTAAATGAAAGACTAGCACTGATAGAGTTTTTAGTAGAATCTAGAACAGAAGTTGCCATTAAGAAAGGAATAATTACTACAGCATATAAAATATTGCATGATTAACTATAAGAATCAATCAGAGGAGGTTAGAAAGGATTGGGATAAGAGAATGGATATGCAATTCACAAAGAAACAATGGGGGGATATATGTATGTCTCCCAAATATGCAACAAAGTCTAGAAGATTTTGGATCTTTGCATGAAGTGTTTACATAGGTATTTTTATACCCCAAGTAGACTCCAAAGAATATTTCCTCAGGCAGATAGCAAATGTTGGAGGTGTGATGGGGAAGAAAGAGGTAACTGGAAACATATTTTTTGTGAGTGTAATGAGTTGGCAGACTTTAAAGATTCCTGCAGACTGCTCTGTAAGAGATGCTGGGTGAGCAAATTGAAGTAACTAAGGAAATTATTTTTTTGAGCTATGATACAGAATCGTAATTGTTTAGACATAGTAAGGCCTTGCTGAGTCTAATTATGACAGCTGGCAAAAAGCAATTACTAGAAAATGGAAATCAAAGTCTAAACCAACTTAACTAGAAGTAGTATAGATAGCAATGTAGATAAAACTGGAATTGGTATCTTTAGAAAAGGGTAGGAGAAAATTACATAGGAAAAATTGGGAAGTGTGGTATTGAGACATGCAAAGTAGGAATGAGGTTTAAAAGAAGGCAGGAAATGAATAAGCTATATAATAGTTGACTGAAAATGACTGGATATAATATAAGTGATGTATAATGTTTGCAGCTACAGTTGTGTCAGCATGGTTTGTAATGTATAATGTTTGCATGTGAGATTGTGTGAGTATGGTTTATTTTTATAAATGTAAGATTGCTTATGTCATGCATGATTATTTATTTATTTATTGACAGGGAAGGTCTACTGGGTCAAGAACCGATTTTCAGTGGAGGTCCGGGAAGAAAAGCTCCACTACTAAAAGATATACATAGTTAGAGACATTAAACAATCTTAACAAATCAAGTTGCTAGAATTGAAAGTGTTGTATCTACATAATACACGTGTCAACAATTGACGGAAGTTGCTATATACACATAATACATACATTATGCACAAAGTGCCAAAAATTGTCATATGATTTATCAAGGTGTATTTAGAGAAGTTTTGAATTGATAGTGTAGATAGGAATGGTTGAGATTGTAAAGGTTTGGGGGAAAGAGGAGGGAGGTAGTAGTGCAACAGTGAAAAGGAAAAACAAAATAAGGGCATATTTAGGCATTTAGGTAGTAGACGCAGAAGTTAAGAGAAGGTAAAATATTAAACGGAAATGTGGTGTAGATAAAAAGTTATATTAGCATAGTGGCTAAGAATGAAGAGAGAGAGAGAGGGGAAAGATATTATTTAGTGCTGAGGTTGGTGAGAGGACAGAGAAAGGAAAACCAGGAGAAAGAGGAATAGGAAGAAGGAAAAGAAACGTAAGAAAATGTATAGTGGTTTATAATTTTGGGCACAGGAACAGATCTGATTGCTGAGGAAGTATTTCTTCAAAGATATTTTGAATGCTTATAATGAGTCTGGGAGGACGATATCTGGGGGAAGGGCATTCAATTTCCTAGCAGTGCCATAGGAGTAAAGGTTCTGACCGGCTCTTTTATTAGGTTTGATGGTTGTTAAAAGTTGTTTATTAGTGGATTGTAGGTTATGGGATGGGGAATATGATTGTAGGATGTGCTGTAGGGCAGGACAGCTGTCTGGTTTGTAAATTATTTTATGAGCTATAGTTAGTTGGGTAGAATCAAAGAAGTATTGGAATTCAAACCAGTTTATTTCTTTAAGTGCTTGACAATGGTATATTTGTTAATGTATGCTGTGTGCAAATTTGGCAGTTGTATGGAAGCATTACTGGAGTTTATTTTTAAGAGACTGGTGTAAGTTGGTGAAAATGGGGGCTCCATATAAAAGGGACAGGATCAGAAGGCTATTGACAAGTGTCTTTTTGATGGGCTTGTCCATGTAAAGTTTGTGTCTATCGAGTCTGCCAAGTTTGACGTGCTTTTTTTATTGTATTAAGTATGTCTTGTTCAAAGGTAAGTTTGTTGTCTATAATAATACCTAATAGTTTGGCATATCTTATTATTTCAATTTTTGTGTTGTGAGTATATGTTGAAATCTTGTAAGACTGGTTTAGTTGAGAATAGCAATAGCTTGGATTTTTTAGGATTAAGCAGAAGGTGTGCTTCATTTAGCCAGGTGTCTATGGATGTAAAGGCCTTTTGTGTTATGCTTAGTAGATTTTGGAGATTATCGGAGGACGAAATTATGGTGGAGTCATTTGCATATTGGATGAGTGTACATTGAAGGGAGACAGTATGCTTAGGAAAATGTTAAAAAACAAAGGCCCAAGAATAGACTGTTGAAGAACCACTATTTTATTAACTAGATAGTCAGATAGACTACCTTGCCATCTGACACCCTGCTGTCTGTTGGCTAAGTAGTTAGAGAACTATTTGAGGGTGGATTGAGAGCATCCTACTGTTGATAGTTGCTGAAGTAACTTGGGTTGTGACACTGTGTCGAAAGCCTTTGATAAGTCTAATAGAATTACTGATGTTAGCAATCCAGAATCCAAGACTTAGTTCACAATGTCTGTGAAGGAGAGAAGAGCAGTGGTGGTACTATGTGCTGGACGAAAACCATGTTGCACTGGTGCAAGGAGGTTGTTTTCAGAGAGATATTTTATTAGTTGTGTGTGAATACATGTTTTCAATAGCTTGGATAGAGAGGAGAGGATAGAGATAAATCAATAGTTGGTTAGTTCGCCACCTTTGTGTAATGGAGTTATGATGGACTTTTTTCCAGAGTTGGGAAATATAGGATTGTATGATGTAACTGTTAATTAGGATTTTGACAGGGTAGGCTATTGCTTCAGCAGCAATTTTAAGATATTCTGAGAAGGTTGTCAGTGGATAGGGAGCGGGATTTTAGCTTTTTAAGAAGTTTATGCACTAGTGAGGTGTGTACTGCATGTAGAGAGAAAGAAGTGTCTGAAGAATTGTTTATTGAGGTTCCTATAGGAGAGGAGCTGTTTGTATGGAAGTTTAACTGGGCTACATGTATAGGGTTTGGATTGTCTGTGAGGCTAGAGACAGTATTAGGTGGAAAGAAATTTAAAAGGCTTAGAATTCCATTGATGAAATGGGAGTTAAACATTTGAACTATTTCTATTATTTGCTGTTATATATATATATATATATATATATATATATATATATATATATATATGCTTTTGTTTGTGGAAAGTTTGTGAGACTTCATTACAATCATAGCAGAAGTTTCCTATCAAAAGGAGCGTACTGTAGGGCATGGTCTGCTTGTAAAACAAGCCAAATTAATATATTGGCCTTTTGTGAAAGAAATGACACAATCCATGCTTTGGCTTTCAGAATTATCATATTATTATTGTAGTTATTCAGCATAGCTATTGTGATTTTTCACCCATTGGAGTTGGGAGGCATGAAATGGCCAGTATAACTGGTTTACAGCAAAACTGTGCATAGTTTTTGTTCTCACACAGACAGTTGTTCTATTATTTTTGCACCTAAAGGAACATTTTTACTAGAAAATGACACACTGTTTCTTAGACACTTCCCTGTGTTAGTAGGATTCTGAATATACCTTTATGATCAAAAGGCTATGCAAGTCACCAACACCAAACTGAATTATGTTTGGCTCCTGTAATTTGCGGGCATATTATTTATTTTTAGAATGAGGAATGCCATACCTATCCAGAATATATTTCAGTCAAGTTGGAATTACAACAGAAGTGAAAATAATAAACTTTTCTCTAGAAAAAGTGAGAATTGCTACCACAGAGTACAAAGTAGCTAAGCCAGTTTCACTGTTGAGCTGCACATAAGCTCTTAAAGGTAGACTAGCAGTACCTGGTGATCCATGATTCATTCCTGAACTTTTTACCAAGAACTGTCAAAAGGTATTTGAGGTATTTCCTATATGCAGGTACCAAATGCTAGCTTGCACAGTCAGTTAATTACTGGTTTCCACTGGGGTGGGCATATCATTTCTAATTAAGATGAGGAATGCAATGCATGTCCAGAATATATATATATATATATATATATATATATATATATATATATATATATATATATATATATATATATATATATATATAGATCTACTTAATTTGTCCTAACTTCCAATTGACCGACACCCATTTACCCGAAATTTCATTTGACCGAAATTTCATTTGACTGACAAGTATTATTGGCAAGTAAATGGGATATGCCCCCTTCCCCACTGTAGTGCAACCCTGGAATTAGAATATATAGTTGGGGGGTGTGGGGGGCACAGCACCCCACAATGGGGGTGTGGGGGGTGAAGTCTCCCACTTACTTTTGTTTTACTTAGCAATATTAAAGCAAAACTAAATAATATAATATGAAATTGTGCCCCCCACACACCCTAACTATATTTTCTAACTCCAGGGTCGCACTACAGTGGGGAAGGGGGCATATCCCATTTACTTGCCAATAATACTTGTCGGTCAAATAAAGTGTTGGTCAAATTAAATTTTGGTCATTTGGTGTCGGGCAAATGGGTGTCGGTCAATTGGAAGTTAGGGCAAATGAAGTAGACCCATATATATATATATATATATATATATATATATATATATATATATATATATATATATATATAGGTAGTGAGCTGAAAATTCATATAAGAATGTCAAAACCACCAAAAGTCTGTGCACTGACAATGACAAAATGAACAGCCAATTTTACCTCTGAACTGTGTGTAAATTCTTTGGGTTTCACTGTCATTGTTTAGTACAATATGTACCTGAGCATCCATATGTAATTCTCAGAAACATTTGATATGAACTTTTAAAAGAGAGATTGAGATATTGTCTGTTGCACATATGTGTACATAGGTATGTTAGTGGCTCAGTCTAGGGATTTTGGTGGCTCAGTCTAGGGAGTTTAGTAATTCAGCTCTCCAAGTGTTTTAAAAGAAACTGAGAAATAAGGCCCAGTAATGGTGTCAGCTTGAGTAAAATTCAGTTACTAGCTAGTAGGTCAGTACACTTCCTGGATGATGGCAAAGAAGAAATTTCGAGAACCTTAAAGAAAATCAACCAGAAAAGGTGACGTGAAAACACTGGTTGGGAAGAACTGTGTAGCTGTTGAGCAAAAAGCAGCAGTTCAATCTTCAGCTTTGGTACAAGGAAATGACTTCCAGTAATTTAGAGGGAAATAAATCAAATGCAGTCAGAGGTGATTAAAATAAATGAAACATTGAAGGAGTACATCAATTCAATTAACAAAAGTTTGGAAAAAATAGAAGTTTTAACTAGCTATTCAGATAAACTAATAAAGCTCAAAAATCAGAGGTTGAAATGAAGAAAAAGCTGGTTGAGTATGAGACTTCTTAAGAAAGGTTGTTTCAAAAATGGTAGAGTTAAAAGACTGAACACACAGAGAAAACCTGAGATTTTCTGCTATACCAGGGGAAACTGGAAGGAACAGACTGTATTAATTTTATGAAAGCAGAAATAAGTAACTGGACTGGTATTCCACAGCAGGATTTTAAATCTAATATGTGACATTAACAAAACCTGCTGGAGAGACAGGTTTGTCTCCCAGAGGCTGCCCTGTCTCTGGAATAGACTCCCCATACACATCAAAGTATGTTGCTGACCTATGAAAGGGCACATTGAGTATAGGCTCCAAACCTGGCCACGAGAAAGCAACCAAGACCAGTATTGATAAAGATGCAATCATACCAGCAAAAAGAGTTGATCCTGACAAAATGATGGCAGAAGGGAAAAGTATTAAAAATGGAGAAAGCGGAGTGTTTGTGGACAATGATTACTCACTGTACATCAGGCAGAAGAGAAGCAAATTTATCCCAGCAATCAGGGAATGTTAAGAGGCAGGTGTGAGATTCAAGCTGTTGTATTCAGCTGTCTTTAGAATACTTTTTCCTGGAGGATCAAACACATTTTTAATGCAGGACAAGGTAAAGAGGAAATAAAAATGTTTATCTAAAAAAGTAAGAAGAGGACTCTAATTCTCATTCCCCTGACAATAAAGCTCATAGAGATATTTTGCCAGTGAAACATTTTCCAATGCTCTAAAGCAAAATGCTTGAGAGGCAGAAAAAAAGCACAGGAGTTGGCTAGAAGAATGAGGAGTACCTTAGACGTGAACCAGAGTCTGGTGTTGAGGGATGATGATGAATAGGAAGAAGACCAGCAACATTAAAATTAGTGATTAAATGGGAGACTATAAAGTATTAATTATGTTTCTGAAATATAGTTTTGCAAAAAAAAAAGTGGCTAAGAAAGACTGGTCATTAGTTGACTTTAGTAAACTTGTAGCTGGACTGTAAATCATATACCCCATTTTATATCATTAATGTTTAGAAGCACACAAAAAGGGAAAAGTAACTGCAAGTAATGCATTGTTTTGTTCTTATTAGTATTTGTTAGAACATTTCATGATGTAAACTGTATGTTATATATATAGTTAAGTAGTTTTCTGTAGTATGTAGTCAAGGGATATTTTAAATGTGGTGCAGTCTTTTCAGTAACTGTTGTGTATGTTTAATATATTAAAGTAAACACGTACTTTTTAGTGGTAAGAAATATGGGCTTTACAGTACAACAAGAGAAGAAAGGCTGGACAAAGGCAAGGTTAATGTTAATATCCTGTGACCTTGAGCTGCTAGGATGGAGATGAGGTGTAAAGGTGCATTGATTATATTATATGAGGATTTTTTTTTTATTTTTACAAGGATGAAAGTCTAGATTAATGCCTTTGGCTTAAGCTATAAGCACATGTAGTTGTGTTAGCAAATATTCTTGAAAAATAAGACAAAGTGATAAAAACCAGAAACAAATGTTAAGTTTCTTACATAGCAAAGATATTAGCTTGTTTTTTGCCATTTGCAGATGTTCAGTGGGAGTCAAGAACTCTGCAGATAAAGGCAGCTGTACATATTGCTCTAAGTGAAATTTACAAAGATTCATTGCTGACTAATAATACCAAACTATAACAAAACAATAAACCAAACAATAAATTAACCGAAATCTGTATAAGCGAACCAGGACACGTTAGCAATAAAATTCAACGAACCAAAACACATTTATTGTAACATTTTAGCACTTTCATCTCAAAAATGAGACTTCGTCAGAAACAGAACAATTCAACTAATCACATTTAAATACTGAATAAAACCATGACATCACTAATCACACTGCTGGATTTAAAGATACATGCTCATATAAATATAAAACACTACTAACCCACTAATTTTGTATTATATAAATTCATCCACCAAGTATTTATTATGTTAAACTTCTGTGTTACTGTGAACCTTAGTATTAATAAAATAATATAATATAATAAATATATATAAATAAAAAATGATATATATCAAATGTTTAGGTTGGCTGCAATGTTTTCACCTGGTTTAAATGACCATGCTTCATTGGCACCTATGTTATTAGAAAGAGCCAATAGAATATAAACTATTTTATTTAGTTTAATAAATATTGTATGGTTTATTTTTTGCTAATTCTTTCTTACATATTAATTTAAGGTAAAAAAAGTTTTAGCTTAAGGTAACAGCGTATTTAATATCATTTTAGACATTTGATATATATAATTTTTTATTTATTTATATTTATTATATTATATTATTTTATTAATACTAAGGTTCACAGTAACACAGAAGTTTAACATATTAAATACTTGGTGGATGAATTTATTTAATACAAAATTAGTGGGTTAGTAGTGTTTTATATTTATATTAGCATGTATCTTTAAATCCAGCAGTTTGATTAGTGATGCCATGGTTTTATTCAGTATTTAAATGTGATTAGTTGAATTGTTCTGTTTCTGATGAAGTCTCATTTTTGAGATGAAAGCGCTAAAATGTTACAATAAATGTGTTTTGGTTCACTGAATTTTATTGCTAACGTGTCCAGGTTCGCTTATACAGATTTCGGTTAATTTATTGTTTGATTCATTGCTAACTACTTTTGCATGGAGATGAGGTGTCTGCATGTGCAACCTAATAATTTTGAGAGTTCTGGGCATTCTTTGCTGAGGAAAATGCAAAATTTAAAGGTACAATGGAAAGCAGTTCAGTGAAAAACAAATTTTGAAATTATGGGAAGTGAATAGGAGATAGCAGCCTCCCTAGCAGCCTTAATACTTTAATACATTTAGTAAAACAGCGTACAATTTATTTTTATTTAAAGATAGCCAGGGCACTTTTTCTTAGGACTAAAGGTTAATGTTTTCTGAAAGCATACACTCTGTTTTTCACACCTGGGAGGGGAATGGAGACGAGGAAAGAACAATCTGCAATCAGCATAAGTGGGAACAGATGCTGTAGCATGCACTTTACATGGGTAATCTTAGTTTTAGTTTAGGTAATGCCTGTAAGGTGCAGCTATGATTTAATGCAATTGCTCCTATCTGGGGGGGGGGGGTTAATTTTCATTTTTTCAAGATTTACATAGTTTTGTGTGTTAAAAAGGGGATAGGGGGTGTTTAATTTTTTGTTTGAGGGTTTTTATTAAAACAAAAAGATTTGAAAAATGTGAAATAGGTTCAAATGGAGATGAGAAGAAAATTCTATGAAAAGGTCAGCCTGTCAAACATTAGTGTGCGCATGTAACACAAAAGTTGGAAATACACATTCAAAAAACTGACATATAATAGTTTGGAACAATAACTTTTAAAATGCTATCCATATTATCTTAGAACGTATATGGCCTTACAAGTATAGACAAAAAGAAAGAACATTGAATTATATTAAGAAATGCAGAGTGCAAATAGCATTTGGAAAGAAATGAGCATGTGAATTTGACAAGAAAATTTTGGCAGAAATAATTAGCTTTCATCAGGGAATATTACTTATAGGTGGGGACCAGAACTTGATTTGCAATAATTACAATGTATCAGGGAAGCCTAGAAGGCAAATATAACAAAAAAGAGTAGACATATGAAGAAGTTTATGAAAATGTTTGGTATGGAATATGTGAATTCAGTAGTAAGAATTCAGATGGAATTTACATATTATTCCCATGGTACAATAAGTGGGCTAGACTAGATTGAAATTATATTAAACAGGGACATGTGCATTTAACTGAGAGCTTCAACACATGTCCAATAACAATTTCAGATTATGCACCTTTAAAAAACAAGATAAAAATGCAGGACAATGGTGCTTTCCCACCTACCTGCTTAAAAGAGAGGAATTTAAGGAATGGTTAGTGGAAATTATTCAAGAGTTATTAGTGAAGATAGAAATATGTTTAGTAGTTATAGCTAGTGGGTGGCTAAAATGAAAACAAAGTTTAAAAACAGGGTAGAAATAAAAGAGAAATAAATATGTTTAAGAAGTAATAATTACTTAAGGATGACAAAATGTAAAGTATTGCAAAATAAGGGGCTCTCACAGAACAAAAAATGTGCAATGCAGAGTGCTAAAAAGAAGACAATGTAGTATCTGGATAATATACATGAGTTTAGAAAGATTGCTGTTAAGCAACTCTTTTGATTGTAACTCCAGATCACAAAAACTTTTAGCACAATAACTTAGGTAACAGAACGTAGACACAGTTGTTGCCAAATTTAGGGAGCATATAACAAGAAAAATAACCAGAGATCATGTAGAGATATTAGAGTTATTTCAGAAATTGGATGACAATTTGTATAAAACAGAGAAATGTGGAAATAAAGAGTACAAATGGAAAAATATGGAAGAAGTATTTATTTATTTACATTTGATTACTGGGAAAGTCTGACTGGGCAGAAGTCCATTTTCATTGGAGGCCCAGGGAGAAAAGCTTCAAATTATTGCAAAACATTTTAAGAACAATAATTGTATAACCTTCAAAAATAAAACAAACGCATATGCAGCTTAAATAATTATAACAAATTAGACATAATATAAAACATTGATTAAGAATTGATAGAAGATATATCATAATCATTTAATATTTGGAGACACTGTAGACAGTTTGTAGAGAAATGAGAAGTAAGTCTAATACAAATAGGAATTACAATATGAAGTGAATTATGTGAAGGTTAGAGGTACATGAGGCTCAACAATTATAGTTACGATAGGAGGAGATGTGATAAAACTGATGACGTATTATCAATAGTCAGGAAAGTCTTTGGGAACAGATGGGATTCCAGTAGAATTTTGGAAGTAAGGTAGGAAGAATGTGATAAAAATCTAGAAGATTTTGTTTAACAGTATTTTAAAAGGAGGGAAAGCATCAATGTCTTGGAAGAAAGTTGGGGAGGTTGCATGACCTAAAGACAGTAAAGACCCATCAGACCCAGCTACATATAGCCCATTTCAAGTTTAAACCCTGATTGTAAAGTGTTTAGGCCTATACTATCTAAAGGAATGGCAAAGCTGTTGCCAAAACTGATAGAAAGAGATCAATGTGGTGTGTGTAGGGGAGGCAGACATTCGACAGTAATAGAACAATGGTGATCCAGAGTGAAGCAGAATATAAGAAAATACCAGTATTGTCAGTGGGTCTTCATACCGAGAAAACATTCAACAGAGTATGCTGGAATTTTATGAGTAGAGCAATCTAAGCATTTGCATTCCTTGATAGAATAATAAGCTTAATTAGGAGGATATTTGAAGGATCTGAGGTAAGAAATAAATCCTTTCTGATAAGTTGTGTTTGAACAAAGGAACCAGGCAGGGTAGCCTCTTTTTCCTTTGTTATTTATTTTACATTTAGAGCCACTGGCAAAGAAAATAAAGGACTCAGAAATGCAAGGATATAATTAGTACAGTAATCAAGAAAAGCTGGCTTTAATTGCAGATGATATATCTTGGGACAGCCGCGGTGGTACAGCGGTAGCATTGTTGCCTCACAGCAAAAGGTTCTACTGTTCGATTCTCGACTGGAGTGCCTTCTGTGTGGAGTCTGCATGTCCTCCTCATGGTCGAGTGGCCTCTGAAAGACATGCGTGAATGGGCGTGCCTTCACTGAAGGTTGGCTGGCAACTCAGCACCATAAAAATCTACTGCCAATCATTAGCGAACCGGAGTTCCGCTGTGGTGACCCCTAACCAGGAAAAGCCGAAAAGACAACAACAACATTATTTTGTATCTTATAAATCCATTAAAGGACATCTCAGTGTTGTGGAACATTTTGAGACAGTTTCAAGTCTTTTCTGGATATAAAATCAATGATGATAAAACAAAAGGTATAGTCATAATTTATCTATCCATGCAATAATTAGTTCAGCAATACACATATTTATGGACACACAATAAGATGATGTATACATGAGTATGAATTAAAGATGATTCTGAAATGACAGACAAGGATATGTTGGAAGAGACTCAAAAACTGAGAAACTAGAAGCTGTTGTTTGTGTATGTGGCTAGTAAGATACAAGCAGTGAAAATATTTTAGTTTTATATATAGGTTGGACATATTTTTAGCGACCAGTGGAGAAGTTGTGGATAATAATTAATTAAGAGTTAAAGGCATTTGTTTGTGAGGAGAAGAGGATAAGAATTAAATGGGATAAGTTGATCCTTTGAATATAACAAAGTGCTTTAGGATTACCTCATTTGAATAGATATTTTAGAACTACATAGTTAAGACTGATATACATAACACAAGCAGAAGGTTATAATTTAAAATAGAAACATATGATGATGACACGGTGCACAGGTTGAATTCAAGAAATAAAAAGAGTGTGGATTTTGGATGAGGATCCTTAAGAAGGATAATAACAGCCATACAGAATTTTATTTTCATAAAATAGCAGAAATTATTCTAAGAACTAAGCCAACAACAGAATAGAGATTTTGCTAATAGGGATGACTGCAAGTAGGGGTACAGAAAATAAAGAAGATAGTCTAGAATTTACTGGAGAGTACTGGCAAAGGAACCAAGGTATTTAGAGCAAATAACATGAGAGGGAATGTAATAGAATGGCATGAGGACAAGAAGATTTTTGGACTGCAGGCTAGAGACTGCCTTCCCTACCAGGGATTGATATTAGAGGATAGGCTAAGAGAAAGGGATGGGTATCCTAAGTGAGATACTACTCTGGTAGCATTTTTAATTGAATCTAGGACAGAAGCTGCTGTTAAAAAAGGATAAATAGTAGGGCATGTACAATATTGCATGACACCCATAAGAATTAATCAAGAGAGGTTAGAAAAGATTGGTAAGAAAGATTTTGATTTCCATTTTCTAGTAATATCTTTTTTGGAAGCTACCAAAATTAAACTTAACAAGGCTTTACTATTTCTAGAGAATTCAGATCATGTATCCCAGCTCAAAATAAATAAATAAACAAATAATTTTCTTAATTAATATATCAAGTTTGCAAGGAATTCCAGAGTGGAGAAATGGTTTCCCAAAAAATAAAAGAATAGCAGAAAAAGTATAAAAACAGAGAAACCAAGCATGGTTTAAAAGCAAACAATTATATTTTTATTGGTAAGCACTTTCACACCCAAAAATGGCACTTCTTCAGACAATACTCACAAATAAAACCATCACAGTTTAAAAACAATAAAACAATCCAAATTAAGACAGCTGACTATTAAGTTACCAATCACAATTGAAGAGACAGATACAAAATAACCAACCATTGGTATAAAGTGTCAGTTCATTTAAATAAATCTCTTGTCTTCAAAATAGGTGTTAAAGGGAACTTTCCATTCAGACCCAAGCCTTTACCGGCCTGAAGTTTAATAATCCATCTAGTTTCATGTTTCTCTGTTGTATTCCTAAAATCACCAAGTCTCTGATCTTGTCTCAGTTGTTCTATAGCCATAAAAGTAAAAATGTGAGTTTCATCATTCTCCACAACATCTTTAGCTAAAGCATTCCTATCATTACGATTGCATATGTTATAAAAATGTTCTCTTATACATTCCAGGAGGGAAGGATTAGTCTTTCCAGCATAAAACAACAAGCACATTACACAGCTGGCTAACTAAACTAGGTTCCTGGTAGAACAATCTTCATTCACTTTGAAGACGTTCTTAGTATGTGTAGTAGGATGTACAAAATGGTTACCGCTATTAATGTATTTGTAGAATCTACATTTCTTAAATGGTAAAGTGCCTAGACTTCTAGTTGAAGTCTCAATTGCTTATATATTATTCCTATAACACAGCAGGGTCGTCAAGAATTTTTTGTTCTTAAAACAGAAACGCGTTTTTTCTCCCACTAGTTGCCTAATTTTGTCATCCGATACAAGAATCAGCCAATTCCTCCTAATTATCTTACATGTTTTATCAACATCATTAGTAAAGAACAAAGGGACTGGCACACACTGCCTATCGGGGCACTAGAGGTAGTACCCATATCAATTTCAGAGGACATTGAAAAGCACAGTTTAGCTCGAACAGATCTCAAGTAATTAAGATCAAGCCTCATCTTTAATATTTTGTTACTCTTATAATTTCTCTCATTGAATTGTTGTTGCATTAAAGTCAGATCTTCTAGAAATTTCTCATCTATATCATTCAGCCTAGATAATCTCATCACTTGTCCCTTGGACCTCTTCTATTATCATGAGAATCATAGATGCCATGAGACCCAAAATCCTGAGGTATTCCCTCATAGTGACTGAAGTCCGAGTGGAAGAACTTAGAAACAGATGTAAATATCTATTTTTTCCTGTGGAAGAAAAGCTGTTTGAACCAAGGTGTCTAGTTGACATCTCAGGAGCACAATCCTGTGCGAGGGAGTCAAGAAAGACTTTTGAATGATCTCTTGTGCAACAGATCTTTTACAATGAGAGAGATTCCTGGCATTTTGGAAATGACTCTGCAAAGATAAGCAAGTCATCTAAACATGGAAAAATGTGGATACCCTGTAACCTGCAATGAGCTATTACTGGAGCTCGACACTTTGTGAATACTCTTGGTACAGTGGGTAGTCCAAAAGGGCAAGACAGAGAACTGATAATGTGATCCAGACACACAAAACATTAAGAACCACCTATAGTCTGGATGAATAGGAGTCTAATGATAAGCATCTTTTAAGTCTAGTGTTACCAGGAAACTTGGAAGAGGAGGCAACAGGTTGTGAAATTAGATCATTTTGAATTTGGGCACTATCACAAACAAGTTTAAGAAAAAAAGATCCAGAAGTGGACTCCAAGCATTTTCTTTCTTTGGAAATAGGAACATTCTTGAATAAAACCCCTTCCCCACCTTGGAAGGAGGAACTGGTTCTATCGCTCCTTGGGACAGCATATGATGAAGAACATCAGGAAATAAAACAGTCTGATCTGCAGGATGAGAAATGACCCCCTGGAATGGAAGAATTTCCTTCAACTGCCATCTGTAATCCTGAAGAATGATTTTGAGAACCCATTTGTCTCAAACAATCTGCTGTCAAAGAGAAAAATGGAGATTGTGGAAATTCAAGAGGGCCAGGGAGGGAGGGAGTCACAAAGTCATTTGAATGGTAATTAAGACTTGTTGGAGCATCCTTGGTTTTAGGAGGTTTGAGACATCTTTTTGGAACCTCCTTGATACTTATTCTGAAACATCTGTTTACCTGAATTCTGTTGAAACTGCTTATTCTTTTTTTTTTGCCAAAAACTTGATGAGGGGAAAGAAAATCCCTTGGGCAATTTGGAAAATGAGAGCTGAAAATTCTTAGAGATTCCCCAGATCAGTCTCCCCCGTTTCATCACACTTTTTGATCACCTCTGCAGCAGAGGTGCAAAACACTAAATCTCTGTCCAAGGGAGAATTTAAAATCTCATTTTTCACATCATCTGGGAGGCTATGAGAATTGCAGCCAAGCAGACCTCCTAAAAACCATATCAGTGGCCATAGCCCTAGAAAACGTATCAACTGAGTCATATACAGACTGCAAACAACAAATAGTGACCTGTGCAATAGAAGAAACTAAGTTATTTAAAGCAGATTTTTCTTCACAAGAAGCTGTAGATAAAATATTCCTCATACTTTCACAATATGTCAGAATAAAGTTTAACATAATGAGCATGACAATTTAAAATTCTGAAACTCAAAGTTGCGAAAGTATACACTTTTTTTTTCTTATACCTATTATGATGTCCCTTCTCTGAGCCATTAATAAAGGAGCCTCAATCCTCAATACCAACACGGCTGAGGGATGTTCACTTGGAACAAAGATAGATAGAAACAGTATTTCCAGAGGCAGCTCTCTGCACCAAGCACAATTTCCCTTAAAAGCACACAGAGAACACAGTCTTGGGACTGGGTTCACTATTTCTCTCCAGGCCCCAAATAAGACTCCCCACTGACACAGCTGTAGAGTTGAGTACTCAGCTGAGTGTTCCAAGCAAAGTCCTCCACCACCCTGTCTGGGAAAACAGTGCTCTGTATCCCTGCTCCAAGTAGCTAACACACACACTCTTTGAGATTTGATTTTCACACACACACACACACACACACACACACACACACACACACACACACACACACACACACACACACACACACAAGCACACACATGGGAAAGGATGGCACAGATTTACCAGCTGTGCTCCCTCTGTCCATACTATAAGGACCCAGACTATACTGCCACCAGAACATTCCAAAGTCAGCTACTCTAAGGCTAATTGCAAGGGTACCCAATTATACTGAGTAGAATTAATACTAATACAAACGATAGTGTTTGACCAATATGGAAAAGGTTTCAGGAGTGGCCACTGTGCCACTACATAAATACAAGTACTCTCAAAGGTTAAATATTATCTAAAAGACCAGCCACAATGAAAAGTTTAAATATATTTAATAATAAATAATAAAAGAACATAAATTACTAAATATCTATTTACAATAAACACCAGTGTATCAATCACAGGAAATATAGAATAATACCCATGGAAAGATTCACTCAGATATAGAAAAAACAATACTTAACTAATCTCACTATATTTTTCTGCCTGATCTAAAGAATTGCCGTCTCTTAGTTCACTTACTAGAGCAAGGCAAAATGATGTAGGTGAGTGGTCCTTCTTTGTCAGATTTCAAAAACAGACTGCCCTGGGACTTCTGTCTCATCTAATATTAAAACATCATTTCAGTTCTGGATTACAGAATGACATCACATACATCTGGTCATTTGACTCTGGTTCCCACACTACCCCCTTTACTAGAAAATGAGACAGTATCAGGCACATATGTGATACCATACACATGCATATAACTTTGCAAAGATGTGCTATAGCATCTGGAAGCTGTAAATGCATTTCAAAAACTTTCACCCTTCCAGCATAGCAATTAGTTCATCCCTAAGCACAATACAGTAGGATTCCTAGTTCTGGTTTTTGCAGTCATTTTGTCTCTGGCTGCAATCAGAACTGTAAGATACAATCTTTATGGCCTAAACCAGGTAATTTAATTTCAGATTATTTTTCAAAGTTAGCCAAACTGAGATTATCCTCTTCTCTTTCAGTGTCCTTTTTTACAATATATTCATTTCAACAGTTACAATACACTGACATACAGGTGTATTTCTTTTCTGTCCAACAGGACCCACTGTTGGTACAGTTTTTAACACAAGCAGCTTTACAAATGCATTCTCAACACAAACACTGTTCAAATCAGTTTGGTATACAAATGACATATAATTTTTTTGCAAAAGTCCAGTTATCTATGCTGGCATATGTTACACTTCCACTGCTCTACTTCTCCTGGCATAGCTGGCAATACCTCATGTCATAACATCTCTCCCCCCTTTGAAGATTCAAGCTAGTTTCTCAAGTCACCCTGGAGAAACGTTGCTTGAGAGTAATGAGCTTGTCTAGAAATACAATAACCCATACCCTGTCTTGAGATCCCATCTGCATTGTCATTGCTGACCTCACTACAGTGCTGCACTGACATGTCATATGCATGAAACCCTACACTTCACCTTTGTAACTTGTCATTTTGCTGGCTGGCTTGATGTAGCCATAGATCTGCCTCAAACTCCTCCTACCATCCACTTCAAATATTCAGCACCAGGGCCTCCCTATCATGATAAGGATTCATCATGTTAACATGGTACAATTTGTGCCCTTGCCTCCTGCCTAGCAGGTTTACCATGTAGTTAACATCACTGACCATCCTTACCATTTCGAAGGATACCTCCAAAGCTGCCTGCTGCTTATAGTGTCTGACAGGAATAAGCACCATAACCTTCTGTCCCACAGCATACTCTTGGACTTAATCATTCCTGTCATATCAGACCTTTTTCTGCTGTAGGCTCTTGACAGGTTCTCCTGGGCCAAACTCATGAGCTCCCTAAGCCTTATCCTGAGATTTAGGACATATGCCACAACAGACTCCTTGTGGGATTCACACTCACCCCTCCTGCTCATCATGAATCAAATCTAAAGGCCCCCTCACCCTATGCCCATACAGCAACTCAAAGGGTGAAATACCTGTGGATTCCTGGGGTACATCTCTGTATGCAAACAGCAGATGGGGCAAATAGTTGTCCCACTTTCTCTTAAACTGGTCTCCAAATGCCTGTACCATGGTTTTTAGTTTAACTTCTCCACAATACCATTAGTTTGGGGTGGTAGGGGGTAGTCTTTAGATGCTTCACCCCACAGTGCTCCTACAGACAAGCCAGCAGGTCTGACATGAAACTGGCATCTCTGTCAGTCAGTATTTCTCTCGGGAAACCTACCCTGCTGAAAATCTTTAACAAAGCATTTGCCACCTTCTCTGCCTTGACGGAGGACAGAACCTCCACCTCAGTGTATCTATTAGCATAATCTACTACCACCAAGATATATTTCTTCCTTGTGGAAATTGGGGAACCCAGAGGCCCCACAATATCCATAGCTACTCTCTGAAATGACTCCTCAATCACAGGCAAAAGCATCAAAGGTGCTTTAACCTTGTGTTCTGCCTTGCCTAATTTTTGGCACTGCTCACGGGTCCTGCAGTACCCTGTAACATCCCTTGCAATCCCAGGTCAATAAAAGTTCTGCATAATGCATCACTTGGTATGCTTTATGCCCATATGACCTACAAAAGGAATGTCATGGGCTATTGCTAAAAGTGCCAGTAATGCTTTGTTTCAATGTACAGACTCCCCTTTTCCTTGAGAATCAGATGCCTCCTTAGTTACCTCCCTCATGCCTCTTAGTATAGGGTCCAAGAGCTGAGCCTGTCTCATCACTACCTTTGTTACACTTCCCAGCTCCCTTTCTTCAGGGAGTCTGGTATCCTCTGACAGAGGTGCCTACCTATCAGCCTGTGTACTATCACTCACCTCTGCTCTTGCAGTCACTCTGTCCAAGGGAGCATCAGTACCTACCAGCAGCTGTGGCTCACCTTCAGACTCACTGCTACAGAGTAGCTCCCTCCTTGAAATAGCCACATCACCAGTCCTGGCTTCAGGTATTGTGTCTGTCTAGGTCTCCCCAGGCTGCCAGCCCTATATGCCTCTCTCCAAGGCTGACTGCATATAACTGCATGCACATAAGGTACTGCATTATCAAAATAATTCCCTATCAGGACATCTGCAGGAATATCCGTACTTGTTTGCTTCCATTTCCACCCTCCCAGTCAAGGTGAACCCTGGCCAAAGGCATTTGCAATGGGGTCCCTCCTAAAGCTGTGACTGGATGGGACTGCCCAAGTAATACTATTCCTCTTTAACCACTGCAAGCTTCACAATGGTTATGTCATAGGCTGTGTCTCTCTTAGCAGTGGCCTGTTTTCCATCCACTAAGATAGGATATAAACTCTGGTGATAGTCTGGTACCCCTGCTGTCTCCAGACAACTTACCACTGGCATACTGTTATTTCCACTTGCTGGGTCCCCCAACTTTTCTTTCCCACCTTGCTTCAGTAGACATCATTATGCTACATGGCCCCACTGGTTAACATTTAAAACATCTAACCTTGATCCTGGCCATGTACCTGAAATAGTGGCTTCCCCTGTCACTGGTGGACTCTGCTGGGGTAGTTTAGGCTGCCCATGATGGATTCCCTTATATCCATGTGCAGCACTGGGTATCCCCTTCTTGTGCAGTGATTCCCTGCTTGCTAAGTAGAGATCCCCTTTTCTCCCCAGCTCATTTGCAGAGTTACATTTCCAGTCTGCTGACCAGAGTCTTGTGTCCTCAGGCAAAGTGCTAAGGCCTTATTCCATCACAAAAAGGTCTGCCAGCCTTTCAAAAGTGGTGACCTGACACCCACTCACCCACCTATGAAAATAAGTGCTTAACTAAGCAATATAATCAGATATACATTCATTTGCCTTATGTCTATGCTCACTAAACTTTTTTTCTGTAAGCTTCAGGTGTTAACTTAAAACATTCCAATAAAAATTGTTTAACTTTATTATAATTTAAACAATGAGTATCAGACAATTTAGAAACATAAGTTACAGCTTTACCATGGAGTAATGGGGGTCAGGAACTGTACCCAGAGGCCTTGGTCAACATTATACTGTTTACATACTCTTTCAAATATATGAATACAACTATCAAAATTATCACCCTCTGTAAACTGTTGAAGAAATTTACTGACCTTAATTGCTTCTGGGGTTTAGTTATTCCCTTTCCCATTACCTCCATGACCCTGGCAAAGAGTCAGCATCTCTTATCATGTTGACGCTGCTTCTCATTTTCTTCGGTCTCCAAACTCCATAGTCACTCATTTTATTTAACCTCCAGATGTTGTTGTCTCTCTGCTGATTCTAATTCCATCTGTTTTCCCTGCCACAGTGTCTTCACTGATTCTAATTCCAAATGTTTGGCCTTCAGTTCAAGTCTCTTTAACTCCAGATGGGTTTTTAAGTCCTCTGAGGAAAAGGTGAACTGTCCTATTTCTGAAGGCTGCAAATCCTCATTACCAGACTGGTTATCCTTCTGGTTGCTGCTTTGGGCTACAGCTATGACTGTGGCTGAAATCATTTCCTTTTTAGTCAGGTTGGCATGCACCAGTCCTTTGGCTTCATTATCAGCTTGCATAAGCCTCTGCTGACATCTTTGCCTGCTTTCCCAGACTAAACTAAACTAAACTAACAAAAAATAAATACAACTGTTGTGAAAATGAAACTCTTTGTGTTTACCTTGTGGCTACTGAGAGTACACACACCTTCAGTGAAAAGTGCCTACAGGCTACAGAAGTTCAATTAATATCCACACCAATGCTCACCAAATGTGTGACGTCCGCCTTCTGGGCCTGTAATCAAGGAGCCTCAATCCCACCAAAGCCAGTGATATGTGATATCCATCCTCTGGGGAAGTAATCAATCCTCACCACAGACACCGGAGAGGGATGTTCACTTGAGGCAAAAATAAATACACACAGTATTTCCAGATGAAGCTCTCTGCACCAAGCACAATTTCCCTTAAGGGCACACAGGGAACACACTCTTGTCCTAGTGCTGGGGTTCCCTCTTTCTCACCAGGCCCCAAATAAGACCCCAGACTGACAGATGTAGAGTTGAGTCCTCAGCTGAGTGTCCTAAGCCAAGTCCTCCACCACTCTCTCTGTGAAACCAGTGCTCTGTGTCCCTGCTGAACATAGTTGACACTCACACTCTTTGAGATTTGATTCCCCCCCCACCCCACACACACACACACTTGGGAAAGGTTGGCTCAAACTTACCAGCTATGCCACCTCTGCCCAGACTATAAGGTAGATACTTCCACTAGAACACTTCAAAGCCAACTACTCTAAGGATGTTACAAGGGTACCCAATTATAGTGAGTAAAATTAATACTAATACAAATGGTAGTGTTTGACCAATGCAGCAAGACTTTCGGGAGCAGCCACAGTGTCACCAAATAAATATAAGTACTCTCAAAGGTTAAAATATTCTCTAAAAGACTAGACACAATGAAAAGTTTAAATATATTTAATAATAAATAATAGAACAACATGAAAATACTAAATATCTATTTAAAATAAACATCAGAGTTTCAATCACTGGAAATATTAAAAATAACATAGATGGATAGATTCACACAGATACAGAAAAACAGTACTTAACTAATCTCACTATATTTTCCTGACTGATCTAAAGAATTACTATTCCCTGGTTACTTATGAAAGCAAGGCAAGATGAAGTAGGTGAGTGGTCCTTCTTTGTCAGGTTTCAAAAACAGACTGCTGTAAGCAATGGACTAAAGCCACAGACTAAAACTAAATGCCAAGAAATGCATAATAGTATAATTTGGCAAGTCATCCATCCCTGGTAGCTATCATATTGACAGCACAGCCCTTAGAGTTGACCCAGTAGTCAGGGACTTAGGGACACAAATAGAGAGTAATCTAGTCTTTGACCACCATGTGTCTACAGTGGTGGGGAAATCATTCTATGTTGTGCAACTTATAAACCAAGGAAGTCATTGATCCACTGTATTTGGCATTCATCAGACATATCATTGAGTACAATCCCCCTTTGTTATGTACCTAACCAGGCATACCCAACAACTGTAAAGTCCACAGAAGTTCCTCACTAAAAGAATACAGGGCATAAGTAAAATGTCCTATGCAGACCACCTCAAGGTCCTATCCCTGTATTCTGTCTCCTACAGGCTTTTGAGTGGAGATCTATGCCTGGCATACAAGGCATTGTCAGACCCCATTTTTATGGACCTCCTGCATATCTACAAAACAAACAGCACCAGAATTACCCATTCTAAAGACTTAAACCTAGCCTGTGATATAAATGGGACTTGCTGGAGAGATAGGTATGTATCCCAGAGACTACCCTGTCTATGGAAAGGGCTCCCCATCCATGTGAAGCAGTGTTCCTCCCTAACCTAATTCAAGTGCAACTTGGACAATTGAATGGGAAACCAGAAATGTATCCCTGGTTTGGTACCTATGTCTCTAATGGACAGAGGTAACCTGTAAATGGTTCACCTTCCAGGCCCATGCTTACACTTATCAAGGGTATCAGAACTTGTCAAAGATTTGGGATGCATGGCTAGTCTTAAAAAAGCCCTTGTGGTCATTAGCCTAGTAAACACATATGAACCTATGAAGACTTCTGTCTCATCTAGTATTAAAACATCATTCAGTGCTGGATTACAGAATGACATCACATACATCTGGTCATCTGACTGTTGTTCGCACACTACCCCCTTTACTAGAAAATAAACCAGAATCTAACACATATGTGTCATAATACACAAACATAGAGCTTTGCTAAGATGTGTTATAAAGACCAACGCAGGTAGGTGAAGTGTGCATTAGTGTCGGTGCAGGTAGGTGAAGTGTGCGATAGTGTCGGACCTTAGGGTTAGGGTTTGGGTCAGATTTCTGTGTCGGGGAATCGTCGGTTCGGTCTTTAGAAGTAGACCCGTTATAGCATCTGGGAACTATAAAACTATTTCAAAAATGTCCACCCTTCCAGGGTAGCAATTAGTTCATCCCCTAAGGACAATACAGTAGGATTCCTAGTCCTGGTTTTCACAGACATTTTGTCTCTAGCTGCAATCAGAACTGTAAGATACAATCTTTATGGCCTAAACCAGATAATTTAATTTCAGACTATTTTGCAAAGTTAGCTGGACTGAGATTACCCTCGTCTCTTCCAGTATCCTCTGTTCCAATATATTCATTTCAACAGTTACAATAAAGCCTGACATACAGGTGTATTTCTTTTCTGTTCAGTAGGACCTATTGTTGGTATGTTTTTAACACAAGCAGATTTACAAATACATTTTCAACACAATCACCTGTACAAATCAGTTTGCTATACAAATGACATAAAATCCTTTACAAATCTCCAGCTAGCTATGCTGGCATATGTTACACATCCACTGCTCTACTTCTCTTGGCATAGCTGGCAATACTTCTCACCATCACAACCTGTTATTTATCTCTCTTCACTTTGCCTAATCTGCTCCAGTAGGCTATTCACCTCTGGGTTCTCTGGCCCAGATGTGAACTTCCAGCACCTGGTAATTGTTTTTTTTTGTAGCCAGAGTAATTATCACTAACAACTCTGGAATGGATCTGGTGATATTTGAGTCCATCCAGAAGCCTAATAAGAAATTATCAAGCCTATTGTCTAGTTTTAATTGTGTGATGCCCTTTACTATTTCCTGAATTATTTCTCTGAATTGTACTAGACCATCACATTGCCAAAGATATGCTCCCATATGCCCTTCTCCCCTAGGTTCTATCTCCAACACAAGTTCAAATAGGTAAGAAAAATATTTGTAAGCCTTGCTGGCATATAAAAATACTTATGCAGAAACGTCTATGTGAATATTTTAAATGTTTATGACCAAAGAGCTTTCCCAGGATTGCTTCCCACCCCTTTCTCAAATTCTATTATTCCACAGTGTCATCCTCCTGCAATTTTTTGCATAAGTAAGCTGTCTGCCTTGCTTTACTTCCTTATTCTGTAGGATATCTAATACCAACTGTATATTAAAGCTATTTATTTTCCCCTTGTTTAAGCCACTCAGTATTTTGCACTTCTTGCAACAATTGTTGGTATAGGTTCTTCACAAGGTGAGGTAATTCCAGTTTGAGATGGATTTCTTCCCAGTTTAGTAATCCCTCCCCTCCCAACATGTGCTCCCAGTATTCTAGTCTTGCACCTTTCCACTTCCATTTCCCTGCCACGGCCTTTCCATTATCATCCCCTTCTTTACATACTATTGGAAGTATAGAATCTCTCCAAACGTATAACTCCTTTATATTAAAGTATTTCTAAACACTCCTTCTCAGGTCAGTCAGCAAGCTCAGTAATCCTTTACCTATTCTCTTATCCCCAAAAATCTCCATCAAGTCTCTTGTAGACAGGAGGGACATTTCCCTACCAGAATTTCCTTCCACTTCAACTTATTTGCCATGTCCTGACATTTGGTATATAGAGACAAATGGATTGCTACTAGGTAAATGTCTAAATCCAAAGATCCCATCCTGCCCTGTTGTCTAGGCAATATTAAGTTAGACCATGCGAACCTTAGTCGGACCCTGGTCTATAAGAAAATCCCTTATCCAGTTGTGCAGTCTAACTAGCTCCACTGACTTAAGCACTGTCCAAAATGACTGCCCTAGATACAATATGTGTGGCAGTACTTGCTAATTCAATACCTACATTTTATGGTCAGATTCCAGATTCAGGATCCTCCAGTGGTTTAATGTTGCCTTAGTGCTTGCATATGATTCCTCCATAGAAACCTTGTATGTGTTTTTAACCAGACTCCCAGATACTTGATCTTATCTTGGATTTGAATCTGCGGAAAAGCTGTTTTTATCTTCTTAATTTTACTCCTACTGCTATAACCCTTGTTTTTTCTAAGTTGAACTTATAGTCAGAGATCATTCCAAATTCTTCCAGTTTAAAAAGTAACACAGATTTTTCTGCAAGCCTGTCAAAGTCAGAATTATATTATCAGCATATACTGCTAGTTTAAGATTTAAATGCCTCAACTTAAAACCCTCTGTTTTGGGGTATAAAGATAATACAAACAGTAGTTGGGTAAGAGGGCATCCCTGCCTCATGCATCTAGTTATATCAAGCAACTTTGACAATTTAGCCAGTTTCTACTCTGGTTGTGGTGTTTTTATAGATACTCTCTATTAGTAATACCAATTTCTCAGGGAAGCCCAAAATCTTTAGATATCTTTTACATGAAGTAGACATAACATTTTGCATTATTGCCAAAAATGGGGGATTTTTAAACTTACATGACAGTGTATATGTACAGCTGAAGTACAAATAGGGTGTACTACAGGAAACATCTTCAGAATTAAATATAACATTTACATTGTTGCATACAGTTCTCAGGCATGTAGAAAGAGAGCAAAAGCTTAAAGTCTCAAAACCTCTCTAGCCCTCTGTGAAAGATGGAAAGTTCTTTCTTAAATCTTGCCCCTCCTTCATCGAACAGTCTACCTAGTCAAATTCTGGCACTGCAAAATCTGTCATTGTTTATAGAAAGGTTAAAGGCATACCTGGCTCAGGAATATGATTCTACTGTGAAATGCCAACTTTCTGAAATCTGATGTTTCAAAACAAAGAAAAAAATGCCTGAAAACCAAAAGGGTGAAAAATTCCTTTTTTCTTGTTTATTTGCAAGGAGGCAACCCCTGCACCCTCCAATGTGTGTGTGTGTGTGTGGGGGGGGGGGGGGGGCGCATGTCCACAGTCGTGTCAACTCAAAGAAGGAAGAAAGCTCCCTAAAGAAGTGAATCATTGCAAGCACACAATTAGAAATTGCACCATTAATGATTTCCAATGGGAAAATCAGTTGGCATTCTGCTATTCATCTTTTTTTTTTTTTGCAGACTATTGATGCTCAAGCAATTTCACCCCAATCATAGGAGGATAGAATATAAATGCTTCTGTTTTATGAATGCATCTCAGAATTTGCTCTGTGGGTTGTAGCTGTCTCTGTTCAGATATAAATGTAGGAATTTTATGCAATTATACAATACTGAAGTGAAACAATTTTTCCAAGGTGTTAGTTGGAATATCTTAACTGCTGTCAATGTGGCATTCTTTAGTATAAGTTTTATTTAATTCAGATAATGGTTGTCCTTATAGTACATTTATTCCTTTTAGCTTGTCATGTTTTTTTTTTTTTTTGTATTGAGAGTTACAGTCTTGACATTACATTCTGTATTATATGTGCTGTTCTGTACTACACATGTATCTTTGTTAAGTTTTGCCACAGAGTCTGGGTAGTGGCTGAAAATGGTCTTTTACCAGCCCACTATGTCAGTTAAGAAACATTAAATAAATAAACCGTTTGAATTCGATCCAGTCATATCCCATTTCTTATGAAGGCTCAGTGAGTATTGCAATGACACAATAAAGTCATTAATGCCAAGAAGTGCATAGAAGTATCTTTCTGTAAGACAGCCATCCCTGCAAATTACTATGTTGATAATAAACCCATAAGATTAGCCTCTATGGTCAGGGATCTGAGAACACATGAAGACACTGAATCAATATTTGACCATCGTATGTCTACTGTAGTAAGGAAATCATGCTGTATTGCACAACTTATAAGCAAGGGTATAGCATCTAGGTCCAAAGATGTCATCATTCCATTGTACTCAGCCCTCATTAGACCAATCATATGCCCTCTGTGGTATATGTAAGAGTAATATTAATCTGTTTTATTTAGTATATTTACAGTCTCTTCAACACTGTTGCTAGCATGATTATTAATATAAAGCAAAATAAAATATAAAGAGTTAACTTAGAAGTAGTACAAATGCTGAAAATAATTTAATTAGATATTGGCATTTATGCATAAAGCAGTATGTTATTGAAAAGCAGAGTTTGTAAAAATAGCTGTGAGCAGATGATGGTTGGAAAAGGATTAAACAGAATGTCACCAAAATAAAATCAAGGACTGGAACATCAGCAAGATAATGAAAGACTTCTTCGAAACAGTCACCAAGGCCATTGATGAGGGAAAGGCAGTCCATACAGCCTACCTTGAAAATGTAAACCCATATGTCACAAGATGGGTTGCAAAGGACAGAACCCACAGGGTTAGAGTTGCTGGCGCTGTGTCTATTGTTTGGCATCTACTTCTCAGAAGTACAGGCCAACATGGGAGGACTTTGGCTGACAAAGTTTGCAGGCGACTGCAAACTGGGCGCCATAGTGGAAAGTGCATCGGACACGGATATCCTTCAGAAGGGACTCACGGAAACAGATAGCTGGTGCCAGAGCCATGGAAAATGTATAAGCTACCATATAGGTGGCAATCCACTAAGCACAGAAGAGGTTATCAGGGACCTGGGGACCCAGGTTGACAGTGGCTTTGACACTCACATTGCTAAAGTGGTTAGAAAGACCTTCTACATTGCCCACCTGATCATGAAGGGATTCACATCCAGATCTAGTGAGGTCATTGTTCCCCTGTACTCTTCACTTATCAGACCAATGATCCCATTCGGGATGTATCTCACCTGACATCTGCAGCAATTGGAGAGACCCCAAAAGTTCCTCACCAAAAGGATAAAGGACTCCAAAATCTGTCATATGCTGCCAGATTGAAGAAACTCCAGCTCTATTCAGTCGCATACCGTCTGCTCAGAGGTGACATGTGCCTGACATACAAGGCCATGTCCAACCCGGAATTAATGGACATGCTCCACCTCAAAAAATCCAAATCCACCAAAACCACTAGAGCAAGCGACTTAAACCTTAGCACGGATATAAATAGGACGTGCTGGAGGGATAGATTTATCACTCAGAGACTCCTATGCTGTGGAATAAAATCCCGGTCCATGTGAGGCAGAGCACCTCGCTGACTCTGTTCAAGAGAAATCTAGACCTGTGGATGGGAGATCGTAGGTTTACCCCAGGAATCATCTCTGTGTCACTGCTGGACAGAGGCACAACAAACTAATGGGCACAGTATTTTTTCATATAAGGGGTATAAATGCCTTAGGGCAGATAGCCTAGTATAAACCTATGAACCTATGAACCTATGAACACCGAGTTTCCAAATAGTGCAGGAACACAGAGTTTCTGAGGACCATCAAGTTTCCAAGGACCAAGGACAATCATAAATTAGAAGAAACAAAGAGAGACTGTTATACATCAGACTTTTGGAAAAAAAACATCAGACTCTGTATAAATATGAGTGTGTAAAAATAAGCTTTGGGAATTTGCCATAGAGAGCTAAAAGCATTATTTTGCATGTTGTAAAACTAAAGGTACAATTTTAAACAGTAAAGCTGCTAGCTGAAGCAATTGGTCTCTGTGCATTTATTGTACCTAGTACAATACCGTAGCTAAGTAGTTGGTCACAGTAAATAGCTAAATACTGTGGTATGCATGTGTACAAATGCAAGTAACACCAAGAAACCAAAAAAATACAGTATAATTTTTCAATGGCGAGCCATATTTGATGGACCAAATGGTTTCTTGTGACAACTATGCCTTTTTTAATTTATTCAGTTAGCACATCCAGTCACTGTGCAAACGTTTGCCTTCTTGTTATATCCTTTGTGGGAAGGATCCAGTTGCAGAACAGCTGATTTCTGCAAGTTCCACTGGTCTTTTTTAGAATTACATTGCTGAATCTGCCAGTATTGTTTGACTGCCTTTTCGGAGAATTGATGAGGGAGTTTCCACATTTTCTCAATGGAAGATATAAAACTGGTAAATCTCTTTTTGTTTCTCATTCTACAGCATGGATGCCATACAGGAGAGGAGTGTTAAGTGTAAAATCTACTTTTCAGGTAGACAGTAATGATAGTCCAGCACATGTATGGTTAGGTTTTAAAGATTGGTATAAACAAAACTGTAGCACTTGTAGTACTTTACTAGGTAAAGTCGATGTCAATGCATTATGTAAATGGATTTTTACTTATGATTGGTACATGTCTAATGTCAAAACTTACAAGTATCGACCAGGGTGTGTGTTTTGTGACAGAGATGATAAATCTGTTTATCTAGTGTGCCACAGAAAGGTTGTTACACAGGTTACATCTAGGGATACATCCCCTGACAAACAGCCCTTATCTTTCTCTATATATCCTGATCCAGAAACCCATCTTACTTCACCTGTATGTACTGTTGAAACCCTTTTGAAAGACATTTCAGATTTTAAAGATAAGCTCTTACAAGACCCAGATATTGATTTGGTGACTCCTTTTGTTACTTACTGTTCCAAATTGAGTTTGGCTTTATCGCCTGACTCTAAACAAAAATTAAATGAACAGCATAAAAAATTCCAAAAAGAAAAACAAACGGAGTGGAATGCGCTCCATCAGTCTATGGCAACACTATTGTCTAAATGTTTGGGGAGCTTAGAGGCTCAGTTAAAGACACTTAAAAGTAAAGATGAATATCTTCAGAATTGGGAAGTAAAGTATGAATTGCTTAAACAGGAACTACAGGCAGAGCATGACAAAAATGCACAATATCAAACAATGGAACAGGAATTACAGCAATGTAAACAGTAGCAAACAGAGGAAGGGCTAGAAAAGGATAAAAAATATAAACAAATGCAATGTGATCTAGACAGATGCGCACAATAGCTCAGGGTACTAGATGAAGAGGTAAAGAGTTTGACAGACCGTCTTAAAGAATTGGAAACCACAGCATGGAAACATGTTGGGCAGGCTGTAGACATTATAGGGACAGCAACCCCTGCTCATTTATATCAGCAATTGAGAGTGTTACAAACCCCAACATGTTAGCTTTTAAGAAATGGGTTAGTTACACGGCAGGCGCAGATGCATGAAATGATTCTTTGACCAAATGTTTTTGGACATTTATCCCTAAATGTTTCAAAACATTAATTCAGCTAAAGAACTATCCCAACACTCAGCTGCAACATATGGCAGCAGTGTTACAGGCAAACACACAAGGACAATCGTTAACTACCTGGTTGTTAGATCATTTCAATATTACCATCTCAGACAAAAATGCTAGAACAGGCAGATCACTTTCAGCTGGCTTATCAAGTAGTGTTCAATAAATCTGACAAAAATATGCAGGATAAAGACACTCAAAAAAAGCTTATTCTCTGTTTCTTGGAGCAAGTGAAGGGAGTTGCAGGTGACATTAAGTGTATTTATCTGGAAACCTCAAAGAACTTGCATGGTTTAGTGCAAAACTTAATGAGAGGCAAGACAATGTGTGATGATAGCAATCTTTTTTCTCATCATGTCTTCACAGTAGATGAGGACATGGGACCTTTTGCAGTTGTAGAAGTTCATTCAAAAGAGTGGCGTAAAAGCGATTGGATAGACCAAGGACAACAACGGCAACAGAGAGTGGCTTCCGCACCTTCAGCTCCAAAGGGCGCCGAAGGACAAGGGGAAAAAAGGAGAGTTCCACAGTGTTTCTGCTGTAAGCAAAATGGTCATGTTAAAAAGTATTGTCCATATTACAGGAAATGGAGGGAAACACAAGAAAGAAAGGGTAGGTTTACTAAGCAAGTTACGGATGAAAATACCAGAAAACAAATAAAGGTGCAAAGGCCCTATAACCAGGGAAAGGATAACTATAAGGTAAAACAAATGACACCACAGGGTGATGTATGTCTGGTAGATTTTCAGGCTCAAACACCTGTTAATCCACAATATGCAGAAAGTTTGAAAGCAGAAGTTACAAAGTTTAAGTATGTAGATGATAGTGAGGGGGATGACAATGAGGGGGAAGAGGAGACAGTACAGTTACAGTTGTGTGAAGTTGCAAAATCATCACATACGGATGACTGGGAAAATATACAATAGGGGTGTGCCCCTCTACCCAAGAAGTTTCTTTCTTGACATCTTTTACAAAGGGGCAGGATGGAAGGCCCCTAATTGATATTTGAGTAGAGGGGTCCCTATGGAAAAACGTATTATTGGATATGGGAGCAGCTGTTTTGGTTACTAGCCAATCACTCCCACCAGATCCTAGGAAAAGAACATGTATTTCAGGTTTTAACAGCACTGGAAAATGATGAAGGCATACAGGGATTTTTTTAATACAACCTTTGTGTGCATCAACTATTATAGGTATGGATATTATGAATAAAATCAGATTGGCCATAGATGTGCAAAATGGCATAATATGGAAGGGCGCAGAAGGATTTTTGTGCTGCACCATACAAATAGATGAAACACTCAAGAAACCGCAAGGGGCGATACATAAAGATGCACAGGATGCATGGCAGTCCTTGCAGCCACAGTTTCCACTTCATTGGTCTCAGTGACCAACAGATTGTGAATAACTGGAAATTCCAATAAGAATAGGAAATGAGTGGGATTTTATACCACTTTTCCAAAAGCAATACCCAATACCAAAAAGAAGCAGAGGAATATATGCAAAAGTGCATAGCAGACTAGGAAATGGCAGGTATAATAGTAAAAGGAGGAAGTCTGACAAACTCACCCATCTGGCCAGTTAGGAAAAAAGATGGTAGTTACAGGTTAGTCATAGAGCTGTGAAAAGTAAATCAATACACTACCCCTAGGGCGCATCTAATTATAGGAGTTCCTGAATTAGCAGCTAATATAAAACCACAAAGCTAGTGGCTCACAGTCATTGATTTGGCAAATGGATTTTTTGCCATACCACTGAGAAAAAAGGATTGGCCAAAATTTGCTTTTACCTTTAATAATCAGCAGTATCTTATGACACAGTTACCACAAGGGTTTCAAAATAGTCCAGTAATCTTCCATTAGATGGTAGGCAAAATCTTGGAGGGGCTAGAAATGGATGGATCGGTGGTCCATTACACAGATGATATTCTGGTACAGTCAGAAACTGTAGAGCAGCATTTGAAAAAATTAAAAGAGGTTTTCACAACACTGCAGAAGGCAGGGTTTAAGGTAAAGAGTGAAAAATACGGTTTCTGTCATAAGAAGTCAAATTTTTAGGAACCATTATTAAGCCCACAGGGAGATCTTCACGTGTACAAAGAGTACAAGGTATTTTACAAATACAAAAACCAATGTCTATTTCGGATTGGCATAAATTCATGGGTGTTATGAACTACAACAGAGAATTCATTGAGGGCTATGCACACACAGCAGGACCTCTGTATAACATGTTATCTGTGCAAAAAAATAATAGCACTCTGGAATGGGGTGTGGTAGAAGGACAATCCTTCGTAGCTATGAAGGAGAAATTGGCAAGGGCTACAAAACTGCTAGTGCCAACTTTGAAGCTACCATTTGTTTTACAAGTGGTAGCAGGAAAAAACTCACTATCGGTGTTGTTATTACAAGAATGGACACACAGGGAAGATAAAAGATCACAAAAGACTTTGAGACCCGTTACCTTTTGTAGTTGCAAAATGACTCTGGTAGAGAAGGGATATCACCCCTGTATTCAGCAATTGTTGGCTATATATTGGGAAATCAAACAGACAAAATATCTAACAGTCTTTTCATCCATAATAGTGAAGACACCGCATCATGCAGTGCAGGTACTAGCAGACAGTTTTGAAATAAACAGGATTACCGATGATATAAGGCAGGCAGTATTTGCTAGGTGGATGACTACTTTCAGTACAAAAAGATAATCTTTCTAGCAGGAGAATAATATTATTTGTCCAACTTGCTGAAATATAAGGAAAACAGCATAACTGCATCGACAATATGACTAGTCCAGAAAAATCCCCCATATCACCAGACTACAATAATTTTTTGCTCTCTGTCTTTGTAGACAGAGTCAGGTACTGGAAAAATGGATGGTATGTGACAGGATTTGCAGTTATAGCAGAAAAGGAAGACTTGAGAGCTTCAGAGCTGGTGTAGCTCCTGGCTAAAATGCCAGCCCAAAGGGCTGAATTGAAAGCAGTACTGTATGTATTACAGCACTATAATTCTGTCAATATCTACTCTCACAGTGCATATGTGGTAAACTCATTACGTTTACACACGACTGTTTGGGCTTGTAGAGGTTTTGTAGACAGTGCAGAAAACACTAAAACATGCAGATGTTTTGCAAAATATATGGAAAACCATATGGCACAAGAACGTACAAGGGCAATTCAGTATCTTAAAGGTAAAAGCCCATCAAAAACCGACCAGAGAAGTGTTCAAATTAAATGCAAAAGCAGACGCCTTAGCCAAACAGGCAGCAAAAACAGGATGGCAGTTGTAACCGGATTTAAAATCAGTTGAAGCATTACAACAAGTTAGTGTATTAAACCAGGCCAGAAATATCATTGAGGATTTGGTTCGAATACAAAAGCAGCAAGTTTGGAAGACGAAACTAGTCAATGCATGATAGAAGGGGTCCCACCTAAAAATATTTGGGGTTTATCTCACTACAAAAGGATTAAGATTACCTTATGTGCCATATCAACTAACAAAACAGTTGGTAAAATACAATCATCAGGTGTTAGGACATGTAGGTAGTGAAAACTTATGGCCAGTGGTAAAATAAAGTACTAGAATCTAGCTTTAAAAATGTTGTGTAAGCTAGTTTCAGAAGAGGGCTTAATCTGTTTACAGGTTAATGCCAAAATTAAAAAACCTCAGTTACACAGGGTCATGCCAGCAGATGGACCATGGTATGCAGTTCAAATAGATTATGCAGGACCATTACCACCAGCAAAAGGAGGGTATCGCTACTTGTTAGTAATGTTAGATATGTTTTCAAAATGGGTGGAAGCAATTCCTACCAAAAAGACAACCGCTAAGGCAACAGCAGAAGCTTTATGAAAAAATATTTTTTGCCATTGGGGATGGCCACGGGTTATCGAGTCTAATAATGGGCCACAATTTGTCAGTCAGCTAATCAAATAAATGTGCAATTTGTTAGAAATACAACAAAAAGTTCATGTACCCTACCATCCGCAGTCCAACGGAATAGTTGAGAAAATGAACAGAACCATTAAGGAAAGACTAAAAAAGGCATGCTTGGAAAAGGGACGGGACTGGGTACAACACTTGCCAGGAATTTTGCTAGGGGTAAGAACTACCCCAAATAGCAAAACAGGGATTTCACCATTTGAAATCATAACAGGCAGAAAACTGCCCACACAACTACCTTTTGATCTGGAGGTTGGGCCTAACAGACCTTTGTTAGAGTTAGCACAACATCAAAAATGGTTAAAAGACATCACAAAATGATGTGATTACTTGGCAAGGAAGCAAGCATTCCATTTATGGAAAAAGGTCCCAGTAATGCCGCAGGACCAACACCTTCCCTCTGGAACAAAGGTATTAGTTAAAATGTTTCAGACGAACAGTCCATGGGATAGTAATTGGCAAGGACCATTCGACATAATGGAACAAATAGGATCTTTAGTCTATAAGGTTAAACAAAGCAAAAACAAACAAACAAAATGTTGCTAGTTCACAGGGATCAAATGAGAGTCATTGTTTTTAGTGATCGGCACCAAAATGCATCGCCTTTGAAAGAAGGGAAACCGGATGCTCAATAAAGTTTATATTTCTGTTTTTTTAGAAACAACATACAAGACTGAATGCCAAGCATTGTGCAAAGTTTGTTGAAAATACTCCCAAAGAGGTTGTTAGGACAAACCAGTTTTAATAAAAATAAAAATCGTGATTGTTATTGTAAGTATTGTGCTCAGTGGACTCCTTTTGGTAGAATGCCAAATAGAGGGAATCAAGGTTGTTTATTACAACATTTCACAAATCACACTTAGTTGGGAAAATGCTACACAAAATAGAACGCAAGACAATTTTAGTTGTGAAATGCAAAGTGCATCTTTGGAAGCATTACATTTAACACAAATATAATGACATGGTTAGCTGAACAAGGTCAGGCATACATAAAAGTAGAAGAAAAATCAAAGACTGACATAAACATTTCAGTAAACAGCTCAGTCTCTATTAGATGCTGTACATTACCCCCTGAAGATGTAGCAATTCTGACAAGGGAAGACATCATGCAATAAATGTCACAGTGTGTAGACAATAACACAAAGATAAAAATAAATTCAACAGGGGAATAAATGGGTATAATTTCTACCAATACTCTGTTTATTTGTATAAAAAACACAAAAATACAAGGAAAAGGACCATGAGTCGGAATACTTATTCTGGGTAACAAGCCAGTACTTCATACGGATCAAGTGATAAAAATATCATCCACTTGTACTATGATAGGACAAAAATACCAAAAAACAATATTGCACTTCAATATTACATTTCAAAGTTTTAAACAAACGGGATGCAGACTTAAAAGAGCCTGGTATGACACACTTTTAGGGGGAGTAGAAGCTGGATTGGGAACCCTAAAAGCTGTGAATGTTAAAATTTTACAAAATAAACTAAAACTAGCAGGACAAGACATATCACAAATTGTACATTTACAAGCACAATGGAGTCCTACTATTTGGTATGTGCATAAACAAAACGTATGGTATCAAGAGGGTTTTTTAAGTCATTACAATGTATCATTAACAGACAGATTGCAATTTGATACTAATGTATCTATATTTGTAGACTGGACAAAATGTACTTTACAGTCATTGTATGTTAAAATGCAACAAAATGAGTTACAGACAAAGTAAATGTTAAAAAATGAGTATGTGTGGCGACAACTATTCAGCAGGTGGGTCCTGTCCACTAGCTGGATAAGACTGTTCACAGAACAGACTCAGTGTGAGCACAATTATTGCACTGGAAAAGTTATGTATTATAATATAACAAAACAAACCGTGATGTGTCAGTTTATGCTATTACCCATAATATTCTGGTCTACATATAACTATACTGAACTTTGGTTACCTCTACTTGAAGGAAATTACATAGCTATGAATAACAAAACACACATGTTAAAACATTGTACAGAAACTATAAATGGTATCATATGTGGGCACCATTCTCCCATTTATGAACCATGTGTTTTACAGCATTCTGTAAATATGTGCAAATGGACAATATTGCCTTCAAATTTTAAAATGTTTGTCAAAGTGGCACCACAATTTGTATGTGTGGTTTCAAATAAACCACTGTTAAAATATAAGCAAACACCCTTTGTGGGATGTATCTGCAATATCACCCATTTAACCTGAAAAAATAAAACCTATGTGTTTTCTACCAGTACCAAAAAATGGCAACATTTCAGTGGAAATATAAAATGATTCAGTTTCGTAACATTACCTTGTCATTAGACAAGTTAAAACATAATACAAAACACAGACAATCTTAAAGCTTACTTGAATCATTGTAACCACAGCATATTATGGCTAAAGTAAATAGTAAAAGACAAATTTATAAAACTGGCTAAAAAAAAACAAAAGCTGACACTGCCCATAATTGGTGGGACATATTCACAGGGTGGTCATCATCTGAAACCAAATTGTTAAATTGGTTAATACATCCGGTATTGGTAGTTTTAGGGGTCATAGTAATAATGACAACTTGAAATTGTTGTATATGCTGCAGGTTGCAAAGAGTTGCAAGAACTCAGCAAGTCATGATTGTAAACATAAATAAAGTGGTAAATGCTGTAAATAGCAATGTCGATGAAACAAATGTAGTCTTTTCTTTAACAGAAGTTTAGTTTGTTCCCTAAACTGTAATAAGGGGGAACTGCAAGAGTAATATTAATCTGTTCCATTTAGTATATTTACTGTCTCTTCAAAACTGTTGCTAGCATGGGTATTAATATAGAGCAAAATGAAATATTAAGAGTTAACTTAGAAGTAGTACAAATGCTGAAAAATAGTTTAATTAGATATTGGCATCCATGCATAAAGGAGTATGTTAATGAAAAACAGAGTTTGTAAAAATAGCTGTGTGCAGATGGCCATAGATGAAGTCAAAGCTATGGCAGAGTGCACCTTGACCCTACCTAGAATAGTTTTGTTATGAAGAAGTGTAACAAAAGGTAATAGGCTTGATCAACCATTTGGAAATAGTCTGTTTTAACACAGGTTGTCCCTTCTTACTTTCACAAGAAATTATGAATTGATCCGAAGATCTGAAAAGTTTATTTCTGTTAAGATAGTGCCTGAGTTGTCTGTGGGCATCCAAAGTATGGAGTATTCTATTTCCCTCATTTTTAGGTTTAAGAAAGAAAATGCAGAGATTGATAGTTTGACTTAGATTAAACCCAGATACCACTTTAGGCATAAAAGGATTAATTTTCAAAGAAACCCTGTTCCTGTGGAAAATGAGACTCACCATACAAGCCTGCAACTCAGATACTCTTCTTGCAAAAGACAGAGCAACCAATAAAGCTGTTTTGCATTTTAAAAACCTCAAGTCAGCTAGGTTAGCTGGTTCAAATGGAGCAAGAGTTACCTTCTCTAACACAAAATTAAAATCCCAAGGAGGGGCCACCAATTTACTTGGAGGTTTCTTGTACAAAACCCCTTTCAATAACATTTTTACATAAGACTTTATTGAAATAGAAGGATTCCTGTACAGGCATACTGAATTGGCCAATAAATAAATCTTGATAGAGGAATAAGAAAGACCATAGGATAGCAACACACACAAATATTGTACAACCAGAGAACAACTAGTCCTGCATGAGTGCTGGTCATGTTTTTGGCACCGATTAGAAAAGCTTTTCCATTTGCTAATATATATGATTTCTACTAGCAGGCTTTCTTAACTCCAATTGTACCTGCTGCACAGAATTTTGAATGATGTAATATCGAACCCAATATCGCGAACATTGAAAACAGTGAAGCTGCACAAAACCGAATTCTTTCCTATGGAAAGAATTTGGTTGGCCATTGTTGTGGCTTTGCTGTTTTCAGTGATGCGGTGGAAAGTTATGGGTTGGGTTAAGGTAAGTGTGTGATTGTGTGGATGTTTGGGTTAGGGCACGGGTTGGGTGAGTTAAGGTTAGGGCGCGGGTCAAGTAAGTGTGCGATTGTGACAGAATTTGGGGTTGGGGCGGGTTAAGTGAGTTAGGTTTAGGGTGCAGGTGAGGTGAGTGTGCGATAGTGAGAATTTGGGGTTAGGGGCAGGTTAAGTGAGTTAGGGTTAGGGCGTGGGTGAGGTGAGTGTGCGATAGTGACAGACCTTAGGGTTAGGGTCTGGGTTAAGGTAAGTGGATAGATAGTAGTGTATGTACAGTGTAGTGTAGGGTTAGATGTAACTTTTAAATGTATGTGTGTGGATTGCTGATTTTTAGTGTGCTTATTGTGTTTGTGTGTTTCTCGCAACAGCAATTTTTTTCCCTGGGAAAAAATTCGCTGTTTTGAGGTTTCGATATTGTTAGGGTTCGGGTTTTGCAGTTCGACATTATGGCATTCAATAATGAGCCATTTCAATGATCTGATATAGACCCGCTGCACGTCCTCAGTAAAGAGGTACCTAAAAGATATTAAGACCCTATCATCCAAGCAGGCAACTGATGTTGGGGTGTATCAAATAACTATGTTCTTGTGTGAGAAGATTCAATCTCTGGGGAAACTTGTGGCAATTGCTGTGGCCATTTTCAAAAGAAAGGAGAACGATGGTTGGCTGGGCCAGAAGGGAATCACCACAAGAATCTTGGGGGATTCTTTCTGAATATTCAGAAGTACCCTGGATATTAGTGGAAAGGATGAAAAAGCAAACAGGAACATTCCTGTCCAAGGAAAGGAAAAGGCAGCTGTCTTCCAGCCCTTCTTGCATAGAATCTTGGAACAGAGTCTTGCCAGTTGATTGTTCAGAGAGGGGCCAAAGTGGTCTACTCCCCACAGATAGATCAAATCTTGGAAGACCCCCTGATCTAGTTACCATTTTTAGGGGTCTAAATATGGAAAAATGTGGATACCCTGTAGCTTGCAATGAGCTATAACTTAAGCTAGACTCTGTGAACACTCTTAGTGCAGTGGATAGTCTAACAGGTAAGGCAGAGAACTGATAATGTGATCCATCCACATAAAACCTTAAGAAATGACTGGAGTCTGGATAAATAGGGATGTGATGATAAGCATGTTTTAAGTCTAGTTTACTAGGAAACTTGAAAGAGGAAGAAGGGATAACAGATTGTGAAGTGACATCATGTTAAATTTGGTCACTATTGCAAACAGATTTAGGAAAGAAAGATCCAGAACTGGCACTTAGAAGACACTTAAATAAAAACACTTCATCACCTGTGAAGGAGGAACTGGTTGTATAACTTCTTGGGACAGCATGTGATAAAGAACACATGTAAACAAAACAGTCTGATCTGGAAGATGAGGAATGACCTCCCCCCCTGAAAAGGAGGAATTTCTTCCTACTGCCATCTGTAATCCTGAAGAATGATATTCATAATCCATTTGTCTGAAACTACCCATTGCCAGACAGAAAAAGGGAGATTCAGACTTTCTGGAAGAAAAAAAGGGGCCAGAGTGGGAGAGGGTCACAAGGTCTCTTGAAAAGTCATTCAGACTTGTTGGACTGTCCTTGGTTTTGGGAGGTTCAAGAATCATGTTCATTAGAACAAGAACACTTGTCCATCTATCTACTTACCGATTAAATAACACTTCAACAAGGCATCTTTATCCTCCCACAGGGAGGACATCAGAGAGGGAGAGTCTCCTAGATCTGCTAGCTAAAGTGATTTTATTTAGACTAATTTTTTGTTCTCTGATCCCTATCAGAAAGAGTAGGACTGGAATTAACTAAGTATTTAGCCAAAGTGGGTCAACTAAAACTATAGCTGCTGGGTAAGGTTTGGGAATAGTGTATAAAAACTTGAAAGACTGAGGAACATCATACATCCTATTTGCCTTTTTAGGTGCAGCTGGCTGACTATCAGGAAAACTGTAGGTACACATCCTCTAAGGCAGACAGAACAGGAAGAATTTGTGTAGGTTCTGGAAATTCCTTCTGTAACAATTCATAGTATTAGAAACCTTAGTCTTTTCCAACTGAAAACACTGGCACATTCTAGCAATAGTCTCAGAGAAAGATAACCCATTGCAGGAAGAATCAGAAACTGAGCTCTCCTCTGTGTCTGAATCAGAAATCTGAGGGAAAAAAACCCTGTAACTGTCATCTTCCTGTTCAGATTCAGAATCTTAATCTCTTCAGAAAAAGTGTCCCCTCTTTCTTTTACCAAAAACTACTTCACAAGAAGGATCAATAGCCTGAAATAAACCATGAGACAGACCCAGTTAAACTACTCCTGTCTAAGGAAATTTGAGGAGGAGGAGATATAATGCTTAGTTTTCTGTTTATTTTTGTCAGGAAAAGTGAGGCCAACAGTGTTACTACTGACAGTAGCAGCTTCCCCTGGGATGGGCACAGCATTTTGATACAATATGGAATGCTTCCCTTTTCTCTCACCCAGGATCCACAAGAGTGGCTCTCCTTTACCCACTGAGGAACCCACATAGCTACAGATGACATGGCTAACCCCCAGTCCATAGTGACTGTAGGCGCTACACCAAAGGGATCAGGGGTAAAATGATGAATGGTTTGAGGTACAAAAAATGGCCTTAGAAGAGTCATCTACATGTGGCTGAGACAAATTGCTAGCCTGCTGTGATAGCAAAGGCTGTTTGCTTAGCTTTATTTACTGACCATGGGACTGGTAGTTTGTTCCATGGTTAAGCTGAAAATGGAGCATTTTTCCAGGGAAGAAGACAAGCAGCTATCAAGTCTTTAAAACTCATGTTATTACAGAAAAACACACTTTAAAACACTTTGCAGAGAACATGGAATTTATTTTAAAAAACAATTTTATTTTTTTTCAGGATGAAGTTTTTTAACAAGTTGACGGGGGTGCCATGGCAGCTTCCTGTACCCCCATATTTGCTAATATTATTTTATTTTGGGAACAGCATTATGTTTTTTCTTCTATTTACTATGAATACATTAGAATTTATTTTTGTTTTTTTGGACGATATTTTTATTATTTGGAAGGGTCCTTTGGATGTAATTGAGGAATTTATGAATTATATTTTGTTGGGTTGTTCAAAATGCATTTTTTAGATGCCCACATTTTTAAGGATATGGTCAATAACAGATATGTATCAAGACTTTATAGAAAATAACTTTTTTTCTAATTTTTATTTGCATTTTAATAGTAACCATCTTTATTTTCTAAAAAAGAATATTGTGAAGGGTCAGATGGTGCGAGCACGAGCAGCACATATGACCACCTAGAGGGAAGACTTAGTTGATCAGTTAAACTACATAGAAGGGTTATTCATGGCTAGAGGTTACCCTAGAGTTCTTATTGAATCCACTAAAGAGGAGATTTTACAGGGATGGGGAAAGAAATACCTCCCCTTATTGAATCCCAATGACAATAGTGTAGGGCAGGATTGTCAAATGAATTCTAGACACATGAGTACAAAATTATTTTTTGTGTTAAATTATAACTTAGGCACCAAGATGGTGCAGGATATAATTTCTAAGTATTGGGAACTCTGCTTACATACTAAATAGTTTAAAAGTATTTTCAAGACCATTAAAGTTTATTTTAAAAGGGGCCTCAACATGAAAAATATTTTGGAATTTGGTCAAGGCTCAGTTACTAAGTCAGGTGAACATTTTACAAACATTAGAAACAAGAAAGGCACCTTCAAGTGTGGTTCATGCCCCCAGTGCTTGTTTATTGCAAACTCCCGAGAAATGGAAATTTGTGGAATTAGCTATAAGTTAATACCAAAGGGGTACTTCAACTGTCTCTCCAAGGGGGTGGTGTATTTGGCCTATTGCACAAAATGTTGTTCCTATTATGTATGAAAGAGGAGATTGAAACAAAGGGTATATGAGCACTCATATGATATTAACAAAAAGAAGGACACCAATGCCTTGTATAGGCATACCCTTATTTGTGCTCAAGCCAATTTTATGTTTTGGGTTTTGGATGCAAGTGAGACCATTTGGGGGGGGGACTGGGAAACCAGTTTGGAGTATTGTGAGCTAATCTGGCAGATACATCTGGAAGCTTACACCCCCCCCCCAGTTTAAATGACCATGTGTCCCTTGTTCCAGACCTAAAAAGAAGGTTTGAAAGCTTTAGGGGTTGTATGTATGTATGTATGTATGTATGTATATATTTATTTATTTATTTCCTGGAGTGTATATATATTTGGTCTCAAATATATATTTGGGTACACTTATTTAGATATTTATACACCTTCATATATTAGACTACATCAGTGGGTATTTAATTATCTGGTGATGCACCACCAAATTAGTTTTTGGTGGTTTTAATAAGTACAAGGGGGAATGTAATTCATTAGAGTTTAAACCAATGAGTAGTTATTTTTAATATTAAATTAACCAATGACAATTAGAATGTTGTTTTTTAATGATGTTCTGTAATATGCAATTTATTTTGATGAAGTTTCGTGATGTGGAATGAAAGCGCTTAATCTGTTATTAAAGTTTTAAAGCCGCTCCTCTGTTCCTTTTATTATTTTTATTGACTTTGAAGTGGGTTTGTATTTATTGGTTTCTATCTGTCATACTGAGTTTTTGGTGTTAGTAAAATGATAAATGGTTTGAGGTACAACAAATAACCTCAGCAGAGTCACATACCTTTGCCTGAGACAAATTGCTAGCCTGCTGTGGTGGCAAAGACTGTTTGCTTAGCTATTGTTACTGGCCATGGGACTGGTAGTTTGTTCCATGGTTAAGCTGAAAATGGAGCATTTTCCCAGGGAAGACAAGCAGCTATCAAGTTTTTGAAAGTCACTTTATCATAGAAAAACACACTTTAAAACACTTTGCCAGTCCCAAAAATGTAAAATAAACACAATTTCTCCACAGAAAAAAATGTTTTTCAGTTACTATATACAACTGTTAGACTGTAAGGAAAAAAGGGCACACCTGTTTAAAAGTATGATGCAGTCTCATGACAGTAAGTTAAAACACATAACTCCTAGCTTTAAAATAACTTTCCTGAAGAGGATAGTGATAAAACACAAACAATGTTTATAAAACAGAAGGTTGTTCTCACTGGGAACTTATATGCCCAGCAAAGGAACAGCATCAAGCCAACCTCTGATCCTCAAAAGCCTTAGAAGAGTATACTATTTGGCTGAAATAAATCAATTTTGTGTATGATTTTCTGTCTCTTGAGTGGTTATCTGAAGCATATTTTCTAGTTAGGGGGACAGGAAGGTGGAAAGTGTTACAGGTCTTCAGAGACTTAGGATACAGGTTATCATATCTAGGTTTCTCAAAGGATGTTATCATCTGAGGCAGTCTGCTGGTGGTTTTTAGGTTGATGGTAAGAAAGAGAAAACCGTGGGTGATCTAGGTAGGCTGATAAGAATTGAAAGGGAGAGATATGTTTTTAAGGAATGCAAGGGGGATTTGCAGGTAGACACCATGTAATTAGAATAGGCATTTGGGATTAATGCAACATCAAAGTTGTAGAATCCACCAAATTCTAGAATTACGGTTTCTGTAAATAAGTTTATATTCCCATCAGAAATGTCTATGTTTTATGGGGCTTAATCTTTTTTTAAGTTGGTTAACTTTGGCATGTGCAGAGAGCTTTTTAGTCCTATTCTTTTACTTGGTGTAGGACTTCAGTCCTCAGTTGATCTGAGATTTTAAATGCAGCCCATGCCTTGATTAAGTTTCAGCATTCCCACAAATTATTCTTTGAAGTGATTTTTTTTTCTTTTATCATTTTCTTCATTAGAAAAACTGATGAGAAATTGCTGTTGTCCATTCTATCAGCTTTTCTATTCACTACATTCCAAGAAAAAGTGTTATTTTCAGTCATTTTTATCTTGCAAAATATGTTGTATACTGTTAATTTTTGGTCATAAATAGAAACCATATGATCTAATGTTTTGTTAAAGTCTCCAAAACAGACATGGTTACCAAAATAATTCACCACTTGGGACTTTCCAAGATGGCTGCATACTTATTAACAGCTTAACTTCAGCTATCCCTGTGTTAAAAAAATAACTGAAAGACAAGGGCAAGAAACTTTTAATGAATTTAGTTATTGGATAGTAAGTATGCTGTCTGGATGCTAGCAAAGTAGAAACTAAGAGAGCTTAAAAGCAAATGAACTAGAAAAGGTGAAGAAAAAACAATGACTGGGAGGAATCCTGCAGCTGTTCTGTAAAAAGCAGTTCAGGTCCTAGATTTGGGGAAACCATGGCTTCTTTCAATCTGGAGGAAAAAAGTAAGTTAAGTATGCTCAGAACTGATTAAAATAAATGAAATACTGAAGGAGTATATCAACTCTGATAAGAAAAGGCTTTACAAAATAGAAGAAGCTTTAAACAGATATTCAGATGAGATGATAAAACTGCAAAAATTAGAGATCAAAATAAAGAAAAGGCTGGCTGAGTATGAGACTGTTCATGAAGAGATGTTTCAAAAATGGCAGAATTAGAGGACAGAGAGCACAAAGGGAAAATCTGAGATTTACTGCTGTACCAAAGAAACCTAGAAGAAATAGACTGTATTAATTTTATGCAGGCAAAAATAAGCAACTGGACTGGTATTCCACAGCGGGAACTGTTAATTGAAAGGGCACACTGTATGTTTGCTCCAAACCTGGCCATGAGAAAGCAACCAAGATATGTATTAGTAAAGATACAAACCTACCAGCAGAAAAAGATGATCATATCAAAACTGTTGCAAAAGTTGCAGACAGTAGAGTGCTTATGGAAAATGGTTAATTACTGTACATCTGCAAGAAGACAGACACATTTATTCCAGCAATCAGGGAATGTCAAAAGGCAGGTGTGAGATTTAAGTTATTGTGTCCATCTGTCTTCAGAATATTTTTTCCTGGAGAATCAAAGTCACTTTTTGATGCAAAACAGGCTAAGAAGTTAATACAGAAGTTTGTCCAACAAAAAGTAAGCCATCAAGCAGAAGGGGATTCTGCTTCCCATTCATCTGATAATAAAGCATGCAGAGAGAGACTTTGCCAGTGAAATCTTTTCCACTATTCCAAAGAAAAATGCTTGAGAGACAGAGAAAAGCACAATAGTTGACTAGAAGAGTCAGGAGTACCTTAGAATTGAACCAGAATCTGAAGTTAGGAAATGGAGATGAACAGGAAGAAGATAAGCAACACAGAATTAGAGAATAAATGTGAATGTAAATGTGCTGTATGGTACTGTTGCTGTCCCTCCTGATCTTGGGTCTGGGTCTCTGGAGTCTGCCCTGGGATAGGATTCCTGGAGTTGCAGGGCTGCAGGCACTTGCTTCTTCTTGGCTTGGCTTGGCTGCCACTGGCAGAAGCTAAAGCAGAACGCAGAAGTTTTACTTAACTTTACTTAAGTTAAATATTTAAAAAAAAAACAGCTTTACAGCACCTGTCCTGCTCCTCTTGCTATGTGCTGCCTGCTGTATGAGATTATGAGTCCCAGTAGTCTACAAATGTAGTTTAATGTACTTAAAAAAAAAAAGTAAACAAACTCTAACAGAAACAGTCTGAGCCAGGTGAGCCCTATTCTGACAGACAGGCAGTTTCCCACATGAAGCTAACATCATCGTACACACCCTGTGAGTGATGTCAGTGACAAACTAAAAAAAAATAGAAAAAAAACGAGAATTAAAGGGGCCACTTGGGAATTCATGGCACCCCCATTATTTGGACCTCAAAACCGGTAAATACAGAGGAATTTGATACAATTGAGAGGAATGGTTGCAGCTCCTGTAGGAAGAGTGGGATGGTTTTATGGTTTTATGACTTCCAGCAGCTACACCACATCTGAGCAATGCTCTATCTGTGTGCATGGTAACACATAGGTGCTAAAATGCTGGCAGCTTCCAGTAATGGGAGATAGTGCGGGAAACCGAGTCAGATGACCAGATGTGTGTGATGTCATTCTGTAAGACAGAAATACTATTTAGATAGTAGGAGATTGCTCTCAGCATTCTGCATTTGGCTTGGATCAAACAGCAAGGACCACTCACCCACATTGTCTTGCCTTGCTCTATTCAGTAAGTAGGAACAGTGATTATTTTAGTCAATCAGGAATAGATAGTGAGATTAGCTAAATATTATTTTTCTATAACTGTGTGAAACTTTCCATTAGTATTATTTTTAATATTCCTGTGTCTGTTCTTGTGACTGGAACTCTGGTGTTTACTGTAAATCAATATTTATTATTTATTATTAAATATATTTAAACTTTTCATTTTGGCTGGTCCTTTTTAGAAACTCTTTAAGTTTTGGGAGTATTTGAAAGCCTGGCTGCTTGGTCAACATTACTATTTGTATTAGTATTAAGTTCACTCAGTATAACTGAATACTCTTTTAAGAGCCTTATAGTAACTGACAGGTGGCAGTGAATCTATCTTATATTCTGTACAAAGTTGGTAGAGCAAGTAATCTGTGCCATCCTTTCCCAGGTATGTGTGTGAGTGTGTGAGTGAAAATTAAATCTCAAAGAGTATGTGTGTGTGTGTGTGTGTGTGTGTGTGTGTGTGTGTGTGTGTGTGTGTGTGTGTGTGTGTGTCAGCTACTTGGAGCAGAGACATAAAGCACTGATTTCACAGAGAGGATGCTTGATGATTTGGTTTGGACACTTGGCTGAGGACCGAACCCTACAGCTTTGCCAGTGGAATGTATTACTGGGGACCTAGAGAGAGACAAATAAAGAAATCCAAACCCCAGGCTGAGTGTGTTCCCTGTGTTCTTTTAAGGGAAATTTTGCTTGATGCAGTGAGGTCTGCATCTGGGAATACTGTGTATCCATTTGTATTTCAAGTGAAAGTCCCTCTCCACTGTCAGTGGTGAGGATTGAGGCTCCTTAATTACCAGCCCAGAGTGGGGACATAACATATTGGTGAGCAGTGATGTGGATGTTGAACTTCTGCAGCCTGTAGGCAGTTGTCACTAAAGGTGTGCATTCTCTCAGTAGCCACAAGGTAGGCATTCAGAGTTTCATATCACAACAGTTGCATTCATTTATTTTTTGTTAGTTTAGTTTAGTCAGGGAGAGCAGGCAAAAATGTCAGCAGAGAATTATGGCATGCTGACGAAGAACCAGTTGGTCAAGGTGTGCAAAGGCAAAGGGCTGGTGTATGCCAACCTGACTAAAGAGGAAATTATTTCAGCTTTAGTCGCAGCTCAGACCAGTAACCAGGAGAATAACCAGTCTGGTGATGGGAATTTGCAGCCCTCAGAAACAGGACAGTTCACTTTTTCCTCAGAGGACTTAAAATCCATCTGCAGTTAAAGATACGTGAACTGGAGGCCAAACATTTGGAATTAGAATCAGCAGAGACACTGCAGCATTTGGAGGTCGAAGTAGAATCAGCAGAGAGATTATGACATCTAGAGGCTGAAGGAGATGCTGACTCTTTGCAGGGTCATGGAGGTAATGGGGAAGGGAATAACTGAACCTCAGAAGCAATAAAGATCAGTAAATTTCTTCCACAGTTTACAGAGGGTGATTATTTTGATTTATTTTATTCATATATTTGAAAGAATACATAAACAATATAATGTTGACCAAGGGCTCTAGGTGCAGTTCCTGACCCTCTTACTCCATGGGAAAGTTGCAATTGTTGTTTCTAAATTGTCTGATATTGATTGTTTAAATTATGACAAAGTTAACACCTGAAGCTTACAGAAAAAAGTTTTTGTGAGCGTAGACACAAGGCAGATGAAAGTGTGTGTGATTATACTGCTGAGTTAAGCACTTATTTTCATAGGTGGGTGAGTGGGTGTCAGATCATCACTTTTGAAGGGCTGGCAGACTTTTTGGTGAGAGAACAATACCTTAGCACTTTGCCTGAGGTCATGAGAATCTCATTGGCAGACCGAGAGTGCAACTCTGCAGATGAGCTGGGGGAAAAGGGGGAAATCTCTACTTAGCAAGCAGGGAGTCACTGCACAAGAAAGGAATATCCAGTGGTGCACATGGATACAAGGAAACGCATGGTGGGCAGCCTAAATCACCCCAACAGGTCCACCAGTAACAGCAGAAGCCAGTTGTAAAGGTACACGGCCAGTATCAAGGGTTAAATGTTTTAAATATAACCAGTTGGGCCATGTATCCTACAGGTGTCCACAGAGGCAAGGAGGAGAACAAAAGGTGGGGGAGCTAGCAAGTGGGAATAACAGTATGCCAGTGGTAAGTTGTCTGGAGACAACAGGAGTACCAAACTATCTTATATCAGTGGATGGAAAACAGGCCACTGCTAAGAGAAACACAGACTCTGACATAACCATTTTGAAGCCTGCAGTGGTTAAACAAGAACAGTACTTGCTTAGGCAGTCACTTCAGTCAGTGTTTTAGGAGGGGACCCCATTCCAAATGCCTTTGGCCATGGTTAACCTTGACTGGGAGGGTGGAAAAGGAAGCAAGCAAGCAGGTGTGTTTGAGGATATCCCTGCAGGTGTCCTGATAAGGAATGACATTGATAATGCAGTTCCTTCTGTGCATTCAGTTACATGCAGTCATGCTTGGAGATAGGCATGTGGATCTGGTAGCCTGGGGGAGACCCAGACAGACACCACACCTGAAGCCAGGGCTGGTGGTGTGGCTATTTCAGGGAGGGAGCTACTATGTAGAAGTGATCCTGAAGGTGAACCACAGCTGCTGGTAGGTACTGATATTCCCTTGGACAGAGTGACTGCAAAGGCAGAGGTGAGTGGTAGTACCCAGGCTGACAGTGATGCACTGCTGTCAGAGGATACCAGACTTCCTGCAGAAAGGGAGCTCAGAAGGGTCACAAAGATAGTGTTGAGACAGGCTCAGCTTTTGGACCCTACACTAAAACGCTTGAGGGAGGTAGCTAAGGAGGCACTTGATTCTCAAGAAAAAGGGGAGTCTGTATACTGAAACAAAGGGTTACTGCACAGAGAGTGGACCCCTAAGAGAGGGCTAGAGGGTGAGGTAATACAGCAGTTGGTAATGCCTAGAGCCTATCATCTGGCACTTCTAGCCTTAGCCCATGATATTACTTTTGCAGGTCATATAGGCATAAAGCGTACCAAGAGACAGATTATGAAGAACATTTATTGGCTTGGGATTGCAAGGGATGCAACTGGTTACTGCAGGACCTGTGAGCAGTGCCAAAAAATAGGCAAAGCAGGAGACAAGGTCAAAGCTCCTTTGATGCTTTTGCCTGTGACTGAGGAGCCATTTCAGATGGTAGCTATGGATATTGTGGGGCCTCTGAGTACCCGAAGTATCCTAGTGGTAGTTGATTATGATTCCAGATACACTGAGGTGGTGGCTCTGTCATCCATTGAGGCAGAAAAGGTGGCGAATGCTTTGCAAGAGATTTTCAGCAGGGTAGGTTTCCCAAGAGAAATACTGACCAAGAGAGGTTCCAATTTCATGTGAGACCTACTGGCTTGTCTGTGGAAGCACCGTGGAATGAAGCACCAAAGGACCACCCCCTACCATCCCTACACTAATCGTCTTGTGGAAAGGTTAAACTCTACACTGAAGACCATGCTACGGGCATTTGTAGACCAGTTTAAGAGAGAGAGTGGGATAAATATTTTCCCCATCCACTGTTTGCTTACAGAGAGGTAGCCCATGAATCCACAGGTTTTTACCCTTTGAGTTGCTGTATGGACATAGGGTCTAGATTTGATTCTTGATGAGGGTGGGTGAGTGTAAATCCCACAAGGAGTCAGTTGTAGCATATATCCTAAACCTCAGGACAAGGCTTAGGGAATTTATGAGCTTGGCCCAGGAGAACCTTGCAGCAGCTCAACAGCAGAAAAAGTTCTGGTAAGACAGGAATGGTCGAGCCAGAGAGTATGCTGTGAGGCAGCAGGGTATGGCTCTTATTCCTGTCAGACACAATAAGTTGCAGACAGCTTGGGAGGGACCCTTCAAAGTGGTAAGGAAGGTCAGTGATGCTAACTACATGATGGAACTGCTAGACAGGAGGCAAGGACACAAAATGTACAATGTTAACATGATGAAGCCTTACCATGATAGGGAGGGTCTGGTGTTAAGTATTGTAGTAGAAGGCAGGATGAGTCTCAGGTGGGATATGTGGCTACAGAGAGCCAGCCAGCAAAATCCCAAGTTATAATGGTGGAGCCTAGGGTTGCAGGAATATGATATGACAATGCAGCACTGTAGTGGGGTCAGCAATGCCAGGGAGATGGGATCTCAAGACAGGGTATAGGATAATGTATTCTCAGATAAGCTAATTTCTCTCAAGCAACATGTCTCAAAGGCACTTGAAAAACTAGCTGGAGTCTTCAAAGGGGGGAGAGACGTGATGATAGGAGGTACTGCCAGCCATGCCAGGAGAAGTGGGGCAGTGGATTTGTAACATATGCCAGTGCAGCTAGCTGAAATTTTATAAATAATTACATGGCATTTGTATATCTAACTGATTTGTAATGATGCTTATGCTGAAAATGTATTTGTGAAGTTTGCTTGTGTTAAAACGTATCAACAGTGCACCCTGCTGGAAGGAAAAGATATGTACATATTTTTACTGAATTAAATATATATGTTTTAACACAGGACTGGAAGAGATGAGGTTAATCTCAAACTTTAAAATATATCTGAAATTAAATTACTTTATGGGCTAAGCCATAAAGATGTTATCTCACAGTTTTGAATGTAGTCAGATATGCAATGTCTGTGCTACAGACTAGGATGTAGCTCCTGTAGGAAGAATGGAATGATTTTATGGTTTTATGACTTCCAGCAGCTGCACCGCATCTGAGCAATGCGTGTATGGTAATACATAGGTGATAAAATCCTGTCAGCTTCTAATGATGGAGATAGTGGAGGAAACAGAGTCAGATGACCAGATGTATGTGATGTCATTCTGTAAGCCAGAAATAATATTAAATTTTAATAGAAGATTGCTCTCAGCATTTTGTATTCTGTCTTGGATCTGACAACAAGGATCATTCAGCCACATTATCTTGCCTTGCTCTATTGATTAAGTAGGAACAGTAATTTTTTAGTCAATCAGGAATAGATAGTGAGATTAACTAAATACTGTTTTTCTATAACTGTGTGAAACTTTTTATCAGTGTAATTTTTAATATTTTCTGTGACTGAAACTCTGGTGTTTATAGTAAATCAATATTTAGTATGTTCATGTTCTTTTATTATTTATTATTAAATATGTTTAAACTTTTCATTGTGGCTGGTCTGTTTTTAGAAAATATTTAAGTTTTGAGAGTATTTGCACATATTTATTTGGTGATAACTCTGGCCACTCCTGAAGGCCTTTACTATAAGGCTTTTTGGTCAACATTACCATTTGTATTAGTATTAACTTCACTCGGTATAATTAGATACCCTTTTAAGAGCCTTATAGTAACTGACTGGTGGCAGTGAATTTACCTTATAGTCTGGGCAAAGTTGGTAGAGCAAGTAATCTCTGCCAGTGTTTCCCAGGTGTGTGTGTGTGTGTGTGTGTGTGTGTGTGTGTGTGTGTGTGTGTGTGTGTGTGTGTGTGCGCGTGTGTGTGAAAATTAAATCTCAGATAGTGTGTGTATCAGCTACTTGGAGCAGGGACACGAAGCACTGGTTTCATAGAGAGGGTTCTGGAGGACCTGGGTTGGACACTCAGCTGAGGACCTAACCCTACAGCTATGCCAGTAGGGAGTCTTACTGGGGACCTGGAGGGAGATAAATAAGGAAACCTAGACTTAGGACTGAGTGTGTTACCTGTGTACTGTTAAGGCAAACTGTGCTTGATGCAGATAGATCTGCATCTGGAAATACTGACTGTATCCATTTGTATTCCAAGTGAACATCCCTCTCAAGTGTCAGTGGTGAGGATAGAGCTCCTTAATTACTGGCCCAGAGTGGAGACATCAGACTTACATAACAATAGATGTCCTACTATTCACTGTTGCTATATTCCTTCCCTCCCACCTTATACCCTTTCTTTTCTTTTCTCTCACTATTAGAACAAATACTATGTCCTACACATGCAGACACACACATTATCCCAGGATATCACATCACTTCTGGAGTGTGTTTACTTACCTATTCAAACTAAACCCCTCCTAGCTCACCAGTCTTCTGCATAAGATTTCTTCAGGCCACTGCTGTCTTGGAGATAGTCTGAGGATCTTCTATGTGCATATGATTTATACCCCTACTCCAATAAGCTGAGGTCATCATCCACATGTACACCCTCAGAAAATAAAGCTTTGGTACCCTGGCTAGAAGCAAGAGAGCTACAACCATTCTGTCATGAATACTGTAACAGTGACCTCAGTCAGGGCATCAAGAGTTATTTAGAGGGGCTGACAAAGGGTAACGAATTACAGAATAAAGGGGAATCTCACAGAACAAGAGGCACAATTGTAGAGAAAATAAGGGAGTACCTGGATCCATGTGCATGGGTTTAGAATGACTGCTGTTAAGCAACTGTTTGTTGATAATGACTCCAGATCACAAATACTTTTGGCACAATGACTTAGGCAACAGAAAGGAGGAAGACTTGTTGCCAAACTTAGGGAGACTATAACAAGAAAAATAACCAGATATCTTGTAGAAGTATTAGAGATATTTCAGTAATTTTATGAAAATTTGTATGAAGCAGAGAAGTCAGGATATCAAGAAAAAAACACAAATGGAAATATTTACGGAACACTTAGATATGCCAAGGTTTGAGGTACATGAGGCTCAACAATTAACAGTCAAGATAGGAGGAGATAAGAATTAAAACAGTGATGTAGTAATCTGCAGGAAAGTCTCCAGAAATAGATGGAATTCTGGAGAAAATTTGGAAGCTACGAGGGAAGAAAGTGACAAAGATCTGAAAGGTTTTGTTTAACAGTATTTTAAAAGCAGGATTAAAACCTACATCCTGGAAAAAGCTGTGGTGGCTGTAATACCTAAAAATGGTAAAGACCCAAAAGATCCAGATTCATATAGGTCCATTTCAATTTTAAATTACGATTATAAAGTGTTTATGTCTATATTGGCTAAAAGAATGGGAAAATTTGATATATATGAATCAAGGGTTTTTTTGTAGAGGAGACAAACATTTGGCAACATTAACAGAAAAATGATGATCTAGAGGGAAGCAAAATGTAAGAAAATACCACTGTTGTTGTTGGGTCAGGATGTAGATAAAGCTTTCTACAGAGTAAGATGGGATTTTATGGGGTCTATATTATGATATTGCATGCTCAGAAGAGCAAACAACACATAATCGACCCCATGGAAGCGAATGCTAACAACGTTGAAACCTCAGAACAGCAATTTTTTTTCCAAGTGAAAAAAAACGCTGTTCCAAAACAAAAAAAAAACTGTAAAACATTAAATAATGTGGGGGGCTGTGCCCTCCTACTTAAATATACCAACTCCGAGATTGCACTACAGTACCAAAAAGGCAAAGCAACGAAAGCGGCCCAACAAATTCTTTCCCAGGGAAAGAATTCACTGAAAAGCCGCTTTGCTATTTTGCATTTTTGCGCTTTTCAGTTCGACAAAGATGCATTTGACAACCTGTGTCTGTATAGCGTAATAGGGAGCCAATTTTATGAGTAAGGCAATGGGAGCATTTGTGTTTCCTGATACAATAATAAGGTTAATTATGGGGATATATGAGGGCTCAGAGGCAAAAATCAAAGTGAGAGGATTCCTCTCTAAGCTATGTCTGAACAGAGGAAGCAGGCATGGGTGTCCTCTTTCCCCTTTGTTACCTGTGTTATATTTAGAACCATTGGCAAAGAAAATAAGGGACTCAGAAATTCAAGGATATAATTGGTATGGTATTCAAAAAAGATGGCTTTTTTGAAGATGATATTTTGTACCTGACAGAACCAGAAAGGGACATTTCAGTGTTGTGAAACAATCTGAGACAGTTTCATTTTTTTGGGATATAAAATTAATGAAGGTACAGCTGCAAACTACGTACTCACACATAAATTGGTTCATTGATACCCAAATTATGGGGACATGATAAAATGAAGTATTTAGGAGTATGGGTTAAAAATGATACTGTTATGGCAAATAAGGATATGTGGAAAGAGACTAAACAAAATAGAATACAAAAACTGAGAAAGTGGAAGCTCTTGCTTATAAATATGGGATAACAATGTGCAAGCAGTAAAAATATTTTTAGTTCCTTTAGTTTTATACACAGGCCAGGTATATTTTTTGAAAATACAAAATGAAAAAAGACCAGCACATAAATTCCAATTAAAGTTCTGATGTTTTATTTAGCAATGCTCACATATCCCATCTAAAAATGGGACAAAACATCGGATGGGGTATGTGAACATTGCTAAATAAAACATCAGAACTTTAATTGTACTTTGTTGTGTGTTGGCCTTTTTTCATTTTGAATTTTGAGTTTTCATGTTTTGGCCATTGCACCTTGCCGTACGTGCAGAAGTGGTTTCTGGAGTGTGGTATATTTTTGTCCATAAGATGAGAAGTTATAGATAGTAATTAATAAAGAGTTGAGAGATTTTATCTGGGAGGGGAAGAGGGCAACAGTCAAGTGTGATAAGTTGACATTCCAACAGAATAAGGAAGTTAAAGATTACCTGATTTGAAGGGATATTTTAGAGCTTCACAAATAAGGCTGTTATACATAACCCAAGCAGAAAGTTTCAATTCAAAGTGGAAAGGGATGATGACGATGATCAGGTGGGGGTGAGGTGTTAATTCAAGAAATTAGGAAAAGTGTGTGGTTTTGAACGTAGATGCTTAGGGAGAATGACAGTAGTCATACAGAATATTATATTAAAAAAGTACACTAAGAACAAAGCCAACACAGGAATGGAGAAAGGAGATTCTATCAATAGGGATGAGTGCAATTAGGGATACAGAGAATAGGCAAGAGGGACTGTAATTTACTGTTGGAAGCTGGCAAAGGAACCAAGGTATTGGGAACAAATAATTAAAGAGGGAAAGGTAATAGAATGGGAAGAGGCCAAGAAGATATTTGGACTGCAGACTGGATATTACCTTTTCAATCAGGGTTTGATATCAGAGTACAGACAAAGAGAAAGGGATAGCGGAATCCTAAATGAAAAAAGTTGCACTGGTTGAGCTTTTAGTTGAATCTAGAACAGAAGCTGCTGTTAAAAAAGGTATAATTAGTAGGCCATATAAAATATTGCACAATAACTATAGGAATCAATCACAGTAGGTCAGAAAAGATTGGGAATACAGACTAGATTACAATTCACAAAGAAACAATAGGGGGCATATGTATGGCTCTCAAATATGCAACAAAATCTAGAAGATAATAGGAATTTTGCCTGGAAGTATTTGCATAGGTACTTTTTTACACAAAGCAGACTCCAAATATTTTTTTCTCAGGTAGACGGCAAATGCTGGAGGTGTAATAGAGAAAAAAGAGGTACCTGTGAGCATGTGTTCTCAGAGTGTAATAAGTTGTCAGACTAAGAATTCCCTACAGAGTACTCTGTCAGGAATACTGGGTGAGCAAAAGAGTGTAACAAAGGACATGATTTTTTTTTATCTGTGGTACAGTATCTGCATTGCCTAGACATAGTAAAACCTTGCTATGTTTAATTCTGCTGGCTGTAAAAAACAATTGCTAGAAAATGGAAATCAAAGTCTAAACTAACTATACTTGAATTACTGAATATTGAAACAGAGGTAAAAGAACAGGAAGTGGTTTCTTTAGAAAAAAATATGAGTAAATTACATACAAAAAGAAATGGAACTTATGGGAACAATTGTACTGCATTTTGTTCTGATCCATATGCGAACAGATAGGTATTTTTAGATTTCACAATTACCCAAGTGAGCCCAGTACCCAGATCAAATGACTAATCAACAACAAGGTGTATTCACAAATTGTTGACCCTATCAAAAATAGTAACTGCAATTTAATCAATCCTGTATAACATATATTTTAATTAATCCTATATGATTGCGTGCTAGAAAATATATATTATTCTAAAAATGTAAATGGAAAAAGAAGTGTGCAAAGATAAAACTGAATATCATTAAACAGAAATGCCAAAATCTATTGTTTGGGGTACTGCTGATGTAAAAAAATAGACATTTTGAAATCTGAAAATGTATCTGAAATAGTGAAACAACAGTAGAAAACAGACTGTTAGAAAAAAACTACTGAGCAGTAATTGACAGAAAGTTATATTTGAACTTGACCTTAGTGCAGAGTACAAGATCTTAACAGAAGACACTTTGAAAACTTTGGTACTGGAAAATACTCAAATGAAATGTGTGGAGAGTGCTAACCTATCCTGGCCACCAGGTGGCACCATTAGATCAGAACACAAGAAAAATAGTTTCATATTTGCTTCAAACTGTTGTACTTAAAAAAGTCTCAATATTTTGGTACTGTGGCTTGTAAGAAATTAGGAAACATAGAAAATAATTAATAGTCTTACAACAAAGAATGCATGTGTACAAAATCAGTCACACTGTCTTAGAGACAAGTCAGATTCTGAGCACTGTGAAAGTAATGATATCCTTAAGAAGCTTGCCATGAGAATATTTCATACAAATAAAATGTGGTGGAGTGCCAGTAATTAATGCTCCCAGGAAAGTATTTGTAGCACTCAGGGGTAAAGTTGAAAAGGAGTTGAAGAGAATATATACTTTAAGTATCATTAAGAAGCAATTATAGCCAAAATACTTGGTGAATATTATGGTCAAAATTGTGACTAGATATTACATTCAGATTTACATCAATCTGCAAGATCTGAAAAGAGTGATTTAGATAAAGCACTATGTACTGCTTCCAGTTAATAAAGTGGTCTCAAGAATGCCAGATGCTAAGTTTTTTTCAGAGTACCACATGCAAACCAGGGTTTCTGGCATATAAAAGTGGAGATAGGAATATCCAGACCATGTACATTCATATACAATTATTAAGATGCAGGTCTATTAGCATTTCATTTAGCAGTTTGTTAGCACTAGAGGTATTTCAAAGAGCAGCTAGCAAAGTACTTGAAGGCAGAGAAGATAATGTATATAATGGCTGATCTAATAGTATGGGTCAGACACAAAACAAGCATGACAAGAGAGTGTTGTTGCTGTTAAACACATAACAGAATTTCAAATTACATAGAGCAAATGTGCTACAAGAGTAACAAGTGTGAAATACGAGACTAGAGTCTATGAAACTAGCTCCACTAAAAATAAGCAAACAAGTCTGAGTAACTATGCAAATGCCAAAGTTAGAAGGTAAAAAAGCACAATCTTATAGAGATTTATATATAGGAATGTTACAGTATCCTGTAACGTTGTATAAAAATATAGTTGAGATAACTATGCCTCTAAGAAAGCTATTTGAGTAAGATTAGATTTGTGCATGGAGATCAGGAAAAAAGACTGAAATGCTTAAGAAACTTTTTGCAGATGCTGTGACATTAAATCCAGTTGTACTACAAGTAGAAGATAGAATGGTTATAGGATATATGACTGTACATGAGAAAAGACCAGCTGCATGCAGGTCAAGAGAGAGAAAAGAAATCACTGGCAATAGTACATAGAGCTAAAAAAAACTGTGTGATTATGTATATGGCAAAGAAGGTCAAGTAGATACAGACCACACATCTTTGCAAAAGAAAATAAAATCTTTGTAAAACGCATTTCCAACATTGCAGATGATGTTATATAATCTACGGAAGTATAGTCTGGATGTTAAATACAGACCAATTACTGTATGCAATTGTGTTACTCAGGGAGCAGTGCTCTGTCCTGTAGATTGATCTTACAAGGTTGGCAGATATACAGATGACATAAAACTCAGTCAGTCATTACTTGCGGCATAAAGCTATGAGATCTCTAAATCAATACCTACAAACTGTTTCATTGTGGCTAAAATGGCATGGCTATCATTATACTGATAAGCTCAGGGTTATGCACTTTGGCTGATGTAAAGTTATAATTTTGGTTTTGAAGGTGATGTAAAATTTGAGGTTATAGAAACATTTAAATATCATGGTATACTTATAAACAATAAGCTATCACAGCTATCACTACACAGACAGGGACTAAAGGTGGAGTTATCTAAATTTACATAAAAAATAAATACACCTCAAGGCTGGTCAAATAGGACAATGCACTCTAGCTTTTCCATGTTCAAATCACCATAGGGAAAATCCAATACCACTTCCTTGCAAGCTATATATCCCCTTCTATGACCCAGGAAACCTATACCATGCATTTAAACTTATTGGAAACACTCACCATCCAACCCAATGCCATACTTTAATTACCCCACTATTAACTGAGTAAACAAACTCCTTGGACCAGATTGTCAATACACCAACAAGGGGGGGCAACCATACTGAATCTGGTCCTCACTAATATGGGAGAGTGCTGCATGCACTCTAGTGCAATGTCTTCCCTGATAAATTCAGACCACAAAATGGTCTCCTTTGAGGTAAAAATAAAACCTGGAACCCCAGCTAACCCTGGAATATTCAGGAACTACTCTAAGGCTAGCTCCTGCTAGTAAGTGATAACATAGCAAAATTTCAAGCTCCCATAAACCCTGAGAACACTGCTGCCTATGCAGAACTGTTCACTGAAACCTATAGAAGCATGTTAATAGCTGTGCAGAGGAAGCTGTACCCACCATGAAGTACAGAACTAACTCAAAAAACAAGTCAACCTGGTGAAATCACAAAATCAATAGGCTATATAATGGAACAAAGAAAATCATGGCAAAAATTAGGAGGTACAGCACCCATCAGGATAAAGGCACTCTTATTAAACTAAACAAACAACTCAAGAGGATCAAAGCCAAATTTGTGGTAAATTTGGCCTCACAGGCCAAGGACAACCAGAAGACATTTTTTAGCTATGTCTGCAACCTCAAAGGCAATACACAATTATGTGCAGAGCTCACTGTAAATGCAGCCTCCTATATTGAGCCAGAAGATATAGCAAACCTACTGGCCGACAAATTCAGCTCCAACTTTACCCCCTCCTCTTCCCCTCAAACTTCCCTCAGGATATACCATCAGATATAACAACCCCTGTTATCACTAAGGAACTGGCCTTTAATGCTCTCTCTAAGGCTAAGAACACTGCATTAATGGTCCCAGACAATATCTCAGGATGCCTTCTAAATAGCATGAAACGTGAACTATCAGGACCTCTGGAATCACTATTTAACTGTAGCATCCAATCAGGCTTTGTACCTCATGAATGGAGAACAGCAATAGTTATCCCTCTGTACAAAGGTGGACCATCTACAGACTCATAAGTCTCATTAGTCTCATATGCAACAACATGGAAAGAATTATCATGGAAATGATCAATAATAACACAGTAAATCTCCAGACACTGGACTCAACCCAGTTTGGTTTTATCAAGGGCAGGTCGTACCTACTCAACCTGGTGGACTTCTTTGAGAAGGTCAGCAAAGCAATGGATGAGGGCAGAATAGTTCAAACTGCCTACCTTTACCTGACCAAGGCATTTGACACAATACCCCACTCAGGCATTGTTGATAAACTCAAGAGGTTAGGTACAAACCCTTATATCACCCAGTGGATAGCCAGCTGGTTTACAGACAGGACCCATGAAGTTAGAGTTGGGAGGCCACCTCTGCAAGAGGCCATTCACAAGGAAAGTCCCTCAGGGATTGATCCTGGGACCGCTCCTTTTTGGAATTTACTTCTCTGAAGTCAAGGCCAATGTCAGTGGCCTCTGACTGACTAAATTTGCAGATGATTGCAAATTAGGAGCTGTCATTGAATGCCACACTGACACAAATGTTCTCCAGGAAGGACTGACACAGATAAACAATTAGTGTCAGAGCTATGGACAAAAACTAAATGGCAAGAAATACATAATAGTATCCTTCAGGAAGGCATTCACCCCTGGTAACTGTCATATGGAAAAAAACACCTCTAAGAGTTGACCCAGTAGTCAGGGACATGGGAACACACATAGACAGTAATCTAGCCTTTGAACATCACGTGTCTATAGTAATGAGGAAATCAGTCTATGTTGCGCAACTTATAAACAAAGGTATGATATCTAGGTGTAAGGAAGTCATTGTTTCACTATATTTGACATTAATCAGACCTGTCATTGAGTACAAGGAACCCTTTAGTATATACCTAACCAGGCATATCCAACAACTGGAATATCCACAGAGATTCCTCAGTAAAAGAATACAGGACATAAGTAATATGTCCTGTGCAAACCACCTCAAGGCCCTATCACTGTAGTCTGTCTCCTACAGGCTGTTGAGGGGTGAACTATGCCTGGCATACAAGGCATTGTCAGAACCCACTCTGATGGACCTCCTGCATATCCGCAAAACAAACAGCACCAGAATTATCCATTCTAAAGACTTAAACCTTGCCTGTGATATAAATAGGACCTGCTGGAGAAACAGGTATGTATCCCAGAGACTACCCTGTCTCTGGATCAAGCTCCTCATCCATGTGAAGCAGAGTTCCTCCCTAATCCAATTAAAGTGTAACTTGGACAATTGGATGGGGAACAAGAAATTCATCCCTAGTTTAGAACCTATGTCTCTAATGGACACAAAAAGCTTGTAAATGGTTTATCTCTCAGGGCGTGCTTCTAAATGTTTCATCTCCCAAGCCCCTGCTTACACTTATCAAGGGTACCAGAACTTGTCAGAAATTTGGGATGCATGGCTAGGCTTAAAAAGGCCCTTGAGGTTGTTGGCCTAGTAAACACCTATGAACCTATTTAATAAAATGTTGCTTTTAAAAGACCCAAAAGTCTAAGAAATATGTGTCTGACATACAGATCCTCTGTAATCAGGACATCTTCTATTTTAATAGAGTTATACATATCTTATATTAGACTGTTTATTGATTATAACATTGTGCTTTGCTCTTCTACTAATGGGGAGTTACTGATGCTAGAAACATACGGAGATGATTCACCAGGAAGATACCAGACAGCACTGAGATGAGTTTTAGAGATTAAGTTATTCAGGGCTTCAGTCTGTAATGTACAGATAGATATGGAGCAAGTTATGTTTCACCTAAAAAGGCTTAAAACATTTAGTTTTAAGACCCTTTTATTGTTACAACTATATGAATAGGAAAATGATCTAAGGGACAACAGCCTTTACTTTTATATTTTAACTGCAACTTTCTCTAGGAGAAGCAAGTTGATGTGATCTTCTACAGCCAGCTGCTGTAACAATCTTCCATTAAAAATAAGGAGCTCAGATATCACATCATTTTCCAAAAAAAAAAAAAAAAAAGTGCGTAGGCCAGGAGGCATTTCCAAAAACTGTCATGGAATCTGTGTTCAATGGTGGCTTCTAGGCTATGCAGGTATTACTTAAACTATGAAACTACACATAGCAGATACATTGAACTATTCATATATAAAAGAGCTGAATGAAGTTATGTTAGAAAAAGAACTCAAAATTCTTTGTGTAATGCCAAGTTTATCAATGACAGAAAAAAGTGTACTGATACTGATTCATAAATGCTGTTAAAATTAAAGCATGGCCTAAGCAAAAGAAATTCAGCATTTCTCTTCTTGCACAGAAGACATAAGTTGTATCCAAGCCCACCTTTCAAAGCTGGCAAAAAAATACTTCCAAATCAAGTCAGAAAACAAATAACTTGATAAGAAATACAGGTCACAATGTGGGAATAGTGAAGTACAGATAGCAAAAGATATTCCCCGGGATTCATGAAGCTCGGCGCAAGGCCGGCGTTAGGCTTGCACCGACCGTGCGGCATGGATATGGTGCAGTAGCGCCAAATGCATATTAATGAAGGTGTGCTGCCGCCACAGCCATGTGCATAGGAAAGGAGCGCGAGTGCATAGGGCGTGTCGAAGTGCCGCACGGAGGCGTGGAAATGTCAGCTGTCGATATACAACCTAAAATGCTTGCATATAACAATTTGCAAGCAATAGTAATCACATCTGTCAGTGTCCGTGGATACTGAAACATATGCAAAGCATGCAAGACAGTTCCTGCGAACACAAAATGAAGAAGCAAACACAAATGCACGGTAGGGAATAACAGGTCCCTATCCCGCGAACAAATGACATTGAAAACCGTGTGCCCATAGTCCAATGCAGTGTAGATAGTTATACCAAGTGGAAGTGAAATGCATCATATGTTAGCGCGCCACCAATAGGTACGTCCAGCCCAATGGTCAGGGTCACCAGCTGACCCATATTGTGAGGGAGGGTACACAGCTGGGCAGATGTGTCCATAACAAAAAACACGATATGTACATATCTAGCGACCGTATGACCGAATGATATCCCACAACGCATGTAATAGTCACATACAATAGGTATGTCTGTATTTCACATACCAAATGTGACAGGAAATAGAATAAGCATGTAAACGAAACAGAAGGAGCATATAAATTGCTACAACAATAAGGCAACATGTAGGCTGAAAGGAACAGTATTATCTGTATCGTTGACTGTGGGTACGTGTTGTCCAGTACAGTCGGATATGTGTCCGGAATATATCCCATCCTGGACATAGGAAAAGGTGGCATTCTACCAATAATTAGAACAGTCGGCCAAAATCCGCACATCAGCGGTCCAAGCCGAACTTGTCAGGATGTGTCACAGTTGAACGGGTATTACCGGGGTATACCAACCATGTCATGAAAGTTAAGTATGGGCGTGTACCTATGTGTGGGAGGTATAGCATGTGGAAAGTCAAACATGGCAGGGTAGTCCACACAACCATACAGGTACCTGACATATGTAGGTTATGCAATCTGTTACCTTGACCGTGTCATGGTCCATCAACCAAAGTAGTGATGATGGAGTGTCAGGAATATGTGTGTGTGGGGGATGGGTAATGGTATAATCCTCCAAGGCGACACTGAGTCGTATGCAGAATAGGTGAACTGGAGGTGTATGAGGGAGCACTGGGTGAAGCAGAAAGAAACACAAAAACATGTATACACATCTGCAATACAACCAGACAGGCCATACTGTAGAACACAATCCCACAAACATATGAATATTAAAATGTGTGATACAAATGTATAGACATGTCACCGGCACATACCCACAGATTGGTCCTGATGGAACTGGCAATATCAAATGCAACACACCTGGATGCATAATGGACTACCCAGCATCCCCTCCACAGCACACAACCTGCTCCCATACCTGAACGTCCACCAAATCCAGCCATACTTTGCCTACTGATTTGGTGCAGCCACATCTACACATAGTGACCACTATGCATATGTAGTAGGTAGTGTCACCCTAGGCAGTTTCAGAATTGCAAACTATGTATCCCTTGCATGTAAAACCCCCAGCACATTTTCATAACGCCAGAAGAATGGTCGGTATTTGTCTTGTTTTGGTCTTGTTCAATTTTTGGGATATCCCTCTTGGGATAAGTAACCTGTGTAAACATTAGAATGGGTATGAAGACACGAAGTCCAGTCCTGCAGATATCTGGACACAAGTTGGAATGTGCAGTAGTGGTGCAGGAGACTGTCCAGCCCTAGATGGTCATGCAGAACCTACTACCCAGGATCAAACACCTGCCCGTGACGCACGTGTCCCAACACGAATAAGCGAGAGAATATATTGCACACATTCGCATAGTGGCACATGGTATAAGGGTGATGAAGGCACTGACATAAACAGGATACCCCCTGATCCACTGTGTGAGGGACAATTAATGTGTGTGTAGGTGTGACCTGACCAACAATGATACAATGCCAAATGTCCTGTGATTCTAGGAAATAACTATGTACCATACTGCATGTAACAGTTGCCTAAAGCGGTCACGTCAGGATAGAATAAACGTATTCATAGAAGAAACAGGCAAACAACAAAAGTGCCAAAGGTATAAGGCTCACAGCTAGGAAACAAATGAATGTTCTAAACCTGCACTGACCGTGGCTATGTGTTGGCCCAAACAATCTGGTGTACGCAGTAGGGTTACCATCTGTCCCGCTTTGCGAGGGACAGTCCTTCTTTGGACAGTTGTGTCCTGACAAAATACATTACAAATAGCAAATGTCCTGGGATTGTAGGAAAAAAATTATATCTCATATGTTATGTAATAGTTGCAGAAAATAATTATGTCAGTATCTAAAATACCTAAATGTTACAAGAAACAGAATAAGCAACTAAACCACTACAACAGTAGGCTTTTATGTAGGCAAATAAGTAAAGTTCTATCCTTTGTACTGACTGTGGGTATGTGTCGGCTTGTAAAATCTGATGTGTGTTCCGAAAATGTCCTGTAAAAGGTGGCAACCCTAGTCCCCAGAATACATCCCAACCTGTACATATGACAATGTCAATGCTACCAATGGTCAGAGCATTCGCACAATAACTGGCCAGCCTCTTAACCACTCACAAAGCCAGTGACCTTTGGGGGAAAGGTGTTGAATGAGAATGACTACTTACAACAATGAAGAGTAACAGATGCATTTAACTGCAGAAAATTAGTAGTATTACGAATCTGTCAACACGTTCCAAGTTAATAGTACTAATATGGTAGAAATGTCCGTGATTGTCCCGGCGTTGTCATAGCCTTGTCCCTGTCACTGTAGAAACGAGTCCCCGAGTATCACAGAGGTCCGTACACATAAGTACACCAACCAACTGTCACATCAGTTGACAGGACTATTGCATACCTGTAGTGAATTTATAACAGATGTCCAGAATAATATTCATTTTATCTATAAATGAATGAAATAGTCAAATGGGAAGGGAAACACGTGGAAACCACCCCCGAACCTGCATTATGTGGTGGAACCACTCCCCGCCCTAAATTATGTAGCACCGACCCAATAATGTGGTCATAGGTGCCCAAACACCTGCGTCTGTATACACAGGTAGAATGTTAAAATCTGGACTAACTCTGTCCATGTGCTATGTCTGATCTTTGAACAGCGCCAGGGCAGTTCTAGTCACCAGTCGGCCAAGCCTAAACCCGGACCAGCACATGAACACCCTGACAATTAAAGACACGTATGTGCGAGGACTATAAGCGTAGGCGTTCTGAATATCCTTGGAGTGAGTAGACTTGCAGCATGGGTCCAGAGCAGTAGGAAACAGGGAATGTCCTAACTGTAGTACTGTGGTTCTCCCAGCAGGAGAATGGATGCCTGCTGTGTAAGGGAAACGGTGAGGCGTATGTCAGAGTAGCTATGAACCATGGGTATACATATAAATGAGCCAGAACACCAATAGTGTAGTGGTTACAGCATCCGCCCAATGTAATGGCATTTCCGGATCAAGTACGACTATAGCACATATTAATTGTGTAATGAATGCCTCTGTGCTGTAAAGCCAACATTTATACATGTAAAGGTGACCGCGTTCGCATGGGTCCATTAACCGGATTCCATCAAAGTGGCACTTTCATAAGGAATAAGGCACATGTAATCCCAAAGAAGTGCCTGTAAACATATGTAACTCAGAATAAGTAGATGCAAGTGCGCCTGCATGGGTGTACGCAGCTATTAGCATAGCAAATATATGTTGTCTTGTACAGCTGTAACTTTTATATATATAGATAGATGTGTGTATAGATAAATATCCACAGACATAACAGAAATATGCAATTATATATCTACATATTTATCTATCTATATATATATATATATATATATATATATACACACATATATATATATATATATATATGTATATATATATATATATATATATATATATATATATATATATATATATATAAGGAACGCCGAAAGACGAAAGCAAACATAAGGGTTTTGAAGGGAATCCAGAGCAAGTAAGGAATTATGAAGTGCTCGCAGCATATGCCACATAAAGCTGCACAAGTGTGAGTAGAGCACCGCTCTTCACACCAGAGGCAGGGTTATACCAGTGGTCATAACATTGTTGAAGTGCTATGTCAACATTGTAAACAGACGGAATGTAGTACATATTGCGACCACCTACACTTGTAGCCCGCAAATTGTTCGTAATCCATAACACCAGGAAAGGCACGTATGTTCAAATATGAATGGATGGTGAGCCTGTGAATACACGAGGCGGTACAAAATGTGTGTAAGGCCCCAACACTCATGAGAGAGCAATGTGTAAAGGTGTGTCATGGCTGTGATATTAGGTGTATAATGGCTGTTATGCATGGAAACTCAACATGGGTGTGCAGGAGAAACTATGGATATGCGATTATGGACACAGGAGTGCTAGGGTATGTTGCGCCGGGTGCAATGGAGCGGCCCATGGAGGTCAGCTATTACATAGGTGCGATTCCCAGATAGAGCGTCGTTTGCGTGGAGACATGCGTGAATGGGCGTATCATTGTCGGACGTTGTGCATCAGGGCTGGCAGCCTGGCACGTAAAACCTATACGCCACCCATGAGCAGAACGGAGTTCTGCTGTGACAACCCCAAACCGGGAAAAGCAGAAAGACACAACTACATGAAGACAACAATATGTTGAAGTACAGTCACAGTAACACAAACACACATCCTATCAACAGTAATAATATGAATGTGCACAGAAACAAACACAGTAGCAGGAATAATAGGCTGCGCATACGAGTAATAGGTCGAATGACACTGTATCACATCACAGTTAGCAGCGGCACCCCAGACATGAAAAACATGCGACATCTGTCTGCTGTATAACGTGCAATATACTGAGCACAAGTTCACCAGAGTGAAGTGTCGGTGTCATAATGACTAAGGCAATAGTATGCTGTTGAAGCAGAGATAAAACCCAATACACATGTGTAAGTGTCCATGTCCGGGAAATGTATAGGTTAATGGACACACAGATGTATATATAGATAAAAACGTATATATACATATATCTATATTAATTTACATACACATACATATTCATACGGATATATATATATATATATATATATATATATATATATATATATATATATACATACACACACACACACACACACACACACAAGGATATACAACGGATATATATAGATAGATATATATACACAAACAACAGGTACTGATATATACACATACACACAAAACAAAATATATAAGTCAGTGTAGATATACACATGTACATAAATAGGTTACTTCACAGCAATTAAGGGTAACATATTTACAGCCCGGGCATATGTGACTGGGTGGTCCAATAAATAAATATTGTACCCCCCACATTGCCTAGCTAGGCCGGACAGACATACAGACAGGAAATACAGATCAATACACTGCCGCTGTCCAAAACACCGGTAGGAAAGTACCAGTGGGAGAGTTCTGCAAGGTCTACACTTTAAACATGGGTAACGGTGTCCCTTGTGGGACCCCAAAAATTCAGGGTACGTGTGAATCTGCTGACAGTAATACCAGCAGGATGTAGGTGTACATGGAACAGTAGGTTGTGCAAGTGTGATAATACATGGGTTGACAAAACGTACGACATGTGTCCCGAGACGGGGAGAGTGGGCAATGTGTAGGGGTGTGCTCATATCCCTGCTGTGCTCGCAGTAAGTATTTGTCATGACTGCTGTAGAGGGGTGCCAGGTAGGTGGACCATGGGTATGCATTAATGGGCTTAAGTGTGCAGGTGCTGGTTGGCAGAGATGTAGTAGGCCCACCCAGTGGAAGTCATTAATATTCCTATGTGGGCATAGCATACGCCTACACCTCCCAAACCTGAAGAGCACATCTACCGGATAGTCTGTAAACCATCGGGGGAATACATAGAGACCAAATCAGTGCCATGTACCTGATTAGCATGGACATCCACAGTTATGTATCAGAATGTAACAAAGTCCAACTAAACACTGCCAGAACTACTGATATTAGGTGAACAGGTGGCGGAATACAGGTAATGACAGATGACAACATGTATGAGTCATAAGCAGCATGTACCTCGACAAACGTGAATGAATACATATGCTCTGTGACTGTGAATGTGTCTGGTTAATAGCACCAATCGTCTAAATGTGTGCCACAGGGAGTTATGCATTGTCCCTGATACAGTGTTCTGTTCATTCACACCCATTGGTATGTGAGTTCTGCTACTGACGGAAAGTGCATAATTTGCTGACCACCTTAGGTAGATGATAGCATAATAGAAGAGGTTCAACACCCGTACGCCTGTGAGGGACACACCCGTCTGGGCAGTTGTGTCCTGCAAAATGACAGTTATGGCACATGGCCTGTGAGCTCAGGAATGGAGGCTATATAGTGTGTGTAGTGGTGTCAGACATCAATTTGTTGTATCAGTAACAGCTACATGTAATAGGAAACAGTATTATCAATTATAATGCTACATGAATAACCTTAACGTATGCAAACCGTGGAAGTCATCCGTTTACTACTGGCTGTGGGTATGTGTTACCTTGACACATGTGATAACTCTACATATACGGTCTATAGGGCCGCCACCATTCTGAATAGCCAAAGTGGAACCTGCTCTGTAGAAATGTCAGATGTACCAGGGCAGAACATACCTACAGCCATGCATAGTACAGAAATATACATATCGGAACAAATCAAAGCGTAGTCTAGCAGCAGTAAAATTGCTTATGCTACTACATATGACATATCGACGTGTCAGGTATACAAGACCTGTAACAAGCAACCAGTACAGACACGTACAACATGAGAATGTCCCCTAATCAGGACAGTTGCAATGGCTAGAGTATTGTCCATACCACTCAACCGTCCCTGAATGTCAGGTACGTCCCTGAGTTTGACTGAAAGTTTAACTGTCCCTCTTAATCCCTCCTAAAATTAGTGGCTGTTGACGGAAAGGTGGTGAATTACACTTACTGACTAATGACAATAAGTAAGAGTTATAAACAACTGTTACCTCAGAATATGTGTATTAAGTCATGTGCTCTGATTCTGTCAATGTTTCAAGTTAATAGCACTACTTTTGTAAAAGTGTCCCTGATTTTTCTTGACCTATCCCTGATTCTGTAGAAATGTGTCCCCGATTGGTGGAGAGTTCTGGTATTGTCACATGAGATATGCGTGATGAGGGACTGTCCCATGCAAAGTGGGAAAGGTGTCACTCCTACAGTCTCCCATCATGCAATCTGAAAGGTGGACAACGTGCAGTAGGTATGCGGTAGCATGACTCGGCGGACAGCTGCGGTAACAAACTCAAGTCACATGTCATCATTGCAGAGTATCGGTTCCCATGTATCAGGCAGATGGGAGCAGATCGTATGAGGAACACGCATATAATATGATTACATCACTGGACAGGCCGCCGAGTCCGTACAGTCGAACGCCTGCCGTCGCAAAATGGTTACACATACCCGATACTGTAGTCATGTAGTCTGATGTAATACGCATCACAAGGGATTGCACACACCCAGCGTGAGTGACAAATGTAAGCGGAAATGTGGGTGAGCGAGTAAGCGTGTTTGTCTATCAGTATGCCATTAGTGCACTGTCAAAGAAATGTGGAGTCTAAACGTGTATAAGGTGCTGTGACCAGAGGTTAGCAGTGCTTAACACTGTGCACACCCACGCACAACTGCTCCCACCTGCTGGAATGTGCCTTACCCAGTCTGTATCCAAAGGCATCAGCCAGTCTGCAAACAAAGAACCGCCCTATACACATGATGGTAGAAGTACCCTGCGCACATAGCTCATGTAAATTAACAGTAGACCATGGCATATGTACAGACAATAGACCACACACACACCATACAGCGCAGACTTCCAAAAGTATAGCAATATACTGGCAGATATGTCCAGACCACTGGTGTATGCATGCCTGGCCATCCTGTGTTTCAGTGTGTGAGCATGCCCAGTATGACTGTTATGCATGTTGTCGACCGACATTACCGTCATACCGTCATGTGTGTGAGCATGCCAAGTATGGTCAACTGTATTGCATGTGTCACATGTCCAGATAGTACTGTGTTGCTGACCCCTCCGTTCTACACAGATAGGTGTCATGCTGTTTCTGCAGGGTAGCTAATGGTCATGTGGCATTGACAGTTGCTACATGTCTGCATAGCGTGGTGGGACATCCAACCACAACCACAGTCCTACACAGCACTGTGGGTGGCATACATGACTCTCACATGTGTAGGTTTGACGGGGGGCACAGCCAACAGTTGTACACATCTGCCGCTACTGCACTGGTATGCCGGGTACTCCATGTCAGTGTGTGGACCTACCTAAATTGCTGGTTGGAGGGATACCAGGGTACGTCAGTTCCCAGCTTTAATTACCAGGACAGTGGTGTTGGACGTCCTAGCTTACACAACCTACATCAAACTGCCTGGCCTGCTGTCGTCTGTGTGTGTCTTAGGGGGTTGGGGTTATTCATTGGGCATATCCATATGCCGTCGCATATCATTTGTCTGTATTGGTCCACATCTGTCCAGCTGCATGGAACGTGTGTGGGCTGTATGGACACACATGATGATCAGCCCATAATCTGCAGTGGGTTAGGACACCCTGTGTACTACAGGCTACCATTGTGACCCCCGTATGTGCTACAGAGGTCATGGTGCCACTATGGATGTGTACTGTCTGCTGCCCTAACATTTGGCCACCACAGTCACTTGTATGCTCACATACATACCATAGCAATGGGTAACTACACATTCTAATACAACTGCCACTTGTTAGGTCAATAGACATACCCTGGGTGTGTTCTGGACTTCAGGACGGTGCTGGAGTGCTGCCTATGTCGGATGCACACAGTGCACCTCCTATACATGGCCGAGCACAGGTACTGTCATGTTTGGCATCCATTGTACTGTGTGTGGGTCAGAGAGGGGAAACTGTGGGTACCTACTGTGTCAGTGCATATGCCTTGTGCTGCCTCTTTGCCAAGGGCAGGTCATACTGTGCACGGGCTTTTGCCGACTGTGCCCTGCTCAGATAGTTCCTTCACCAAGTCACACTGTGCCTGTACAGGCCTTGGCAGTGGTGTTGGGCTGTGTGGCCCTGCCCCATGCTGTTCCTGCTGCAACTGTTACTGCAGGATAAGATTGTGTAGCATAGCAAATACCATAACAACTTGTATGCATGTAGCTTTTGAATACTGCAGAGCTCCAACGGATGTGTTCGGATACCAGAACTGTGAACTGAGCATCCGAAACACATGCACAAGTATATGTCTTGCCTGTGCATCTGCCTCAGTATGGTGTGAGTGTTCAGGTGTGTGTGCATTGCTGATGGGTGTCATCAGCCATGACAGCAGTGTTTACCCAGCATCCCCCACTAGGAGACTGTAGGGGATGTCCATATTGGCATTGGTGAGCTACAGCTGTGTCAGAAGCCATATATCAGACACATCATAGCTTCCAGGGCAGACAGCACACACATTCAATCTCATGCCCTGGCCATCGCTTATGGCTTAGCTGTTGGAGGGTATGCCCCTGCAGTGACTGTAGGCCCTTCCCCACTCACCGGGTAGTGCTACAATGTGTATGTATGTGCAGGCTATAGCACCCAGTACCCCAGGGTAGTCATCCATGTGGTTGAACAGATGTATATTGCTGGTCTATTAATCACGTGTGTTGAGGACATGTACGTGCTCACTAGCATGTGTTGACATGGCGTCTGTGAACTGGTGCAATACTCTGGATGCAGATGCCTGTGAAATACCCATGATATCCCCAGTTGTGCTGTGTGAGGTACCTGTGGCTAGTACACCTAGGCCAACACATACCATGGTATCCACTGTGATGTGTTTCCCTCGGCCTGTTTGATGTGTCAGGTGTGGCAGGCACAGGTCAACAAGCTGCTGTAGGAGGTCTCTGTCCACCCGATAGTGCTCCAACATCCCCAGCCCATGTAGCCCCTGGTAAGTCACCCTCGGTCTATAAAGTCTTATGTCACCCCAGTAAGGGTTGTTCGGCAGCATACACATCCTCACTGCCCCAGCCTCCTGCACATGTTGGTATATGTTGCCTGCTGCAGCCCGTGTCATTTGGTTGGACTGTGTCATGAAATGTCCCTGCAGGTATACACCGGTGGTGTAGAGTGCGGATGAAACCTGTGTGTATGCTGCTTGCTCGCATTAACGTACTGTTCATGTGTGGGCTGGCCATGTCATCTGTTGATTGTGCTGATCAACACCTGTTTGTGCAGCCTGTACACCCTGACTACCCCACCACTGCTGTCATCCCTCCCAATGTCACCAGGCAGGTATAGACACACCCCTAGCTTAGGTGTGCTAAGGCAGGAGCACTCCCGAGGCACAGTACTGCAATGTACGTACAGTATGCCTGACCCCCCTCCCATGCTGTCAACTATATTCGAGACCTGCACCCGGCTGACTACACACATACACTCCAGGGAACAGCAGCACACCCTGGTGATAAATGTGATACACTATAGTCAACCTCATCTGCATAGTATAGTCTTCTAATGAATAGTTATTTGACCCATACCGAACCTCCAAATTAATAACCACTGCTCAGTGTCGCTCAGATCCATACACAACTGGCAACAGGTGCCTTACTATCACCATATTCGATGTCCCATGGTCTTCCCAGCAACAAAATAAACGGTGTCTACACAACGACAACCCATGGCCCTGCACACTACAGATGATGTGCATTACCATCACGCCATGGCAGATATACATAGATCCCAGGTATCACGTATAGATCATCCGGCAGAAACATTCAATAGTGCTGATGTCCCCAGACATATATGTTCACATCTATGTCCACCTCTACATCTACATATATCATATATATTATTTGTATACATATATACATGGACATACATATAAATATATATATATATATATATATATATATATATATATATATATATATATATATACATACGCACATATACATGTACACACATATGTAGATATGGCATTTATATCACAACAATGGACCACATGACAGCAATGCATTAGACAGGAATGAAAAGGAAACTACATGTGCCACCTGCATCATGTAGTGTTGTTACTATCCAGGCACGTGTGTTATGTTGCGTCACACAGGTCAAATCGTACCAAGGGTAAGAGTAGAGCTGCTGACAGTTACTCACCAGACCTATTGGCGAATGTATGTGTTGACAACCCAGTGTCTTGGCAGAATATGCGGGCTGTGGACACTATATAGGTCAGCAACAAAACACACTGAACACATCCTGCAGCTAGCCACCCACAGATACCAACACATACTGTATAACTGCCAAACACACACACCTACCATGCCTTGGAATCGAGCACCTACCTGTCTAGTCTACCACACTACAGCATTATGCAGTAACAGAACACGCTACCAAGTTCCAGCATCACCGCACTCCCACAGGCATACATCTGGGTGGATGATATCATCCGCAAAGGCAAAGACGCCGATAGGGAATGTATGTGGAGTGAGACGTCTAAAAGCATTACTCTGTCCCCAGGCAGCTGGAAACACACACACACACACACACACACACACACACACACACACACACACACACACACACACACAGACACACTTGGCAGGGCTGGGAGTCGAACATACACCTAACTACCTTATCACACAACAGCATTACGCAGTTACAGAACACGCTATCAAGATTACTGGTACACAACACTCCCAGAGGCATATTTCTAGGTGGATGACATCATCCGCAAAGGCAAAGACACCGATAGGGAATGTATGTGGAGTGTGACGTCTAAAAGCATTACTCTGTCCCCCAGGCAGCTGGGAACACACACACACACACACACACACACACACACACACACACACACACACACACACACACACACACACACACACACACACACACACACACACACACACACTTGGCAGGGCTGGGAGTCGAACATACACCTAACTACCTTATCACACTACAGCATTACGTAGTTACAGAACGCACTACCGAGATTACTGGAACACAGCACTCCCAGAGGCATACTTCTAGGTGGATGACATCATCCGCAAAGGCAAAGACGCCAATAGGGAATGTATAGAGTGAGCAGTCTAAAAGCATATTACTGTCCCAAGGTAGACGTAGACAAACACACGGCAGTGGTGTGAGCGGGACAACTGCCTACCTACGGAGCACTATTACAACACTACATATATATGAGATGTGCCACAGACAGTACACCCTTCAAGACAGTCAACCAGTGTGTTCAATGTAGGCATCCATCCTGACATGGGGTATGGACATCTGTTGCCTGGATGACCAACATCGCTATACAGGATGTCAATGGCCATGCCCATACACAGAGGCACATCACCGACACAAGGTGTCACTGGGCATGCTCACACACTTAGTATCACACGTCCATTTGGAATGTACTGTGTGTCCATCTACACAACGGGTCCTGTTGCCATTGGATTTATCTCTTGTTACTGTCTTGCATGAACATGGATTCTAAACACGGAAGGGCACAGTTTGGAATGTACTGTGTGTCCATCTACACAACGGCATACTGGGCATGCTCACACACTTAGCAGTAGCAAAGGGCTGTCTTGCATGCACATGGATTCTAAACACGGAAGGGCACAGTATGGTGTTACTGTCCCCACGTACATGAAGGGCTGTTTTGCATGCACACGGATTCTAAACACGGAAGGGCACAGTATGGTGTTACTGTCCCCATGTACATGAAGGCCACTCACATGTACTGACCAGTACACACTCAAGAGCCATCACAGATGTCTCAGGTGCAGATCACAGAGGTAAACACCGCATTCTACTATGTAGCCCTCAGACATCACCATGTCCTTGGACCAGCAACACACATCCATACATTACCACAACACTGTGTGACTCATGACCAGTGGACTGTACATAGGTCTACAGCAACTGTGCAGACTACACATGTACTGACAGGGTTCCATCATGTGTTATGCAATGCAATGATACCACTGTACATAACCAGGTCGACTCTACACATATCAGGGGCCCTGGGTCTTACACAGCTGTGACAGATGACTGTCGCTGCACACCAAAGAACACACGTGTTTGGATATGACATACATGTAATCACAGTGGATATGTGCATGGACCACACACACACACACACACACACACACACACACACACACACACACACACACACACACACACACACACACAAAACACATATGTATATAGCATAGCTTTTGCTGTCCTCCGTGCAGACAAGTGGCTACAGCAATCACACGCATGCACATGGAAGGTAGGTCCATGGCTGTTGAATGCTAACAGTACATGAGGTAGCAATGTTGACCGAGGAAACATTCCCTCTGTACTAGTTACCAATGACACCCATCATATCATACAGCAGTCCATGTGTTACATATGTCATCACACATGTCCACCAATTACAATGCATACAAACATGGCTACATGACAGGCATGTAGGACCAACACACATGTACATGTAGTGGTGTGCATGCAGCTACCATGCATGTGCAGTAGCTGATGTATGTAATTCATCTGTGCCTAACTACAACATGCAGTTGCAATTCAGCCCCATCATTGACACCTGTATATGGTGAAATACTGACAGTACGGTAGGATGTACATCAGGTATGGATGGATGTGTGTACATAAAGTGGTGATCCACCTTTGCAGATGGATGTTTGCCGGGGAAGGCTCACAGGTGTGTCACAAGCCATCCTACCATTACATGTGCAAACAGTATGCTCTGTTACTGTTACTTGACGGTGAAGACATAAAACCTACACAGCGGTCGGGTGTTGCTGACTGTAAGTCACGTGACACCTGTAACACTTACATCCTCCCGTGTGCATATAGCAGCACAATTGCCGAAGGTAGCGTTGGTACACATAATGCGGCCAATACTGCTGCATGTCTGTCAGATGTATCATCATATAGCAGGTGTATCATTCACAGTACTGCCATGTGTGTTTGCTTGTGTGACCATATATGTCACATATGGTGCGAATACATCCCAATTGTTACACACTCCTGTACACTGTTGTAGAGATCTGTACATACTGCAGTGTGGAAAACATGACGTAGGCAGGGGTGGTGTGTGTATCACACACATGTCAGCTATCCATATGTGAATGACTTTTGTGGACTCCACAGTGTGTGTGTGTGTGTGTGTGTGTGTGTGTGTGTGTGTGTGTGTGTGTGTGTGTGTGTGTGTATGTATGTATGGCTGTCTGGTGCATGGAGTTAGGGTGTATGCTACCATACAGAACAGACAGGCTCCCCAACCCCTCATTGTGATGCAGTCTACTACCCTGTTGATGCCATCGGTCTCAGCCTTACTGGCTACCTGTACATGCTCATTCTCTGTGTCACATTGTGTGGGTGCACAGTACTGTGAGTGTGATTACCACATAGGCAGGAGTCCTCATCTCAACACTATCGAGTGTGCGTTATAGTGTTGTTGACCCCGTGAGTGTTGGCATGTTACTGTGTGTTTCTGTGTATGTCTGTGTGTGTGTTCTCATCCTGTAATGTGACAGGGTATTACTGCTACACAGTGAGGCCTCATGCTATCAAGTAGCCTGTAATGTTATCATCGGCCAGACCGCTGTGTAAACCCCCACACCATGTCAACATACCTGTGATGTGACCTGGTATGGATGTCACATCTCTAGCCACTGTAGCCTATTAAACAGCCCACATGCTTCTGGATCAGTAGATGTGTGGACATCTGTGGTATGGTAGCCTTTCTAACAGTCAGGTTGAGGCTACGTATAGCATGCTGGTATTGCCATACATGCCTGTGAGTACTCCACATTTACACATGGGAAACTGCAAACACTGCTACTTGTTGGCACATGCAAGTAGACCATAAGGAGGGAACCAGGGCATCATTACCAACATGCTGTTACTGTTGTTACCAGGACACATACTGTGAACATATAACAATGCATTATAAACCTGTACTACATGGTATGTCTGGTGTGTGTCAACAGTACACAACTAATGTAATATACACTTCTCTCACTATTCTGTTCACCCTGTGCATCAGACCATTTGAGCATGTCCCTGCACCAATGGTGTGGATGACAGGGATGCAGCACAGGCATCATCATATGCACAGGGTGATAATGTTTGCCAGGGGCATAGGCTGCACCAGTGGATGACATCATGTGTGTGGGTAAGGGTCGGTGATCTCATTGGACATGTGTGGTCGTTATGCATGTGGGTGTTGCGGTGCCCTACAGATGTTTTTGCTGTGTGCGTGTATGATTGCACACAGTTCTGCCTTTTGCCAGGCCTACACAGGGGTATTATTGACAGCTTCAGATTGTACAGACCAGGATGTACGGCTCACTGTGTCCGGCCACGTTACCTGTGCCTGCCAGGGATTGCACGGGCACTACCAGGTGGAGGTACAGATTGGCTACTGTCTGATGACACATGTCCACTGGAACCGTGTTCCTGCTGGGTACATCCAGGGCCACGTCCATGTGGCCTGCTGTGTCCTGGTGTGGACAGTGCAGCACCAGCTGCACTGCTACTGCTACCGGCACTATGGGAGCGGGCATGTGAGGTGGCTCGTTCACGTTGACCTGCACTAGGTGGTGTAGCTGGCCTACGTCCATGTGGCCTACACCTCACTCCTACCAGATGTTCCAGCACAGACAGCTCACGCTCGTGGATTGCCATGCCACGGTCAAGGTTTCCGACCATGTCACCCAATCGCCTATCCAGAACATCAGCAATTTGCAGTTGAGCATTTGACAATGCCTGGATGTTGTTTAGAGTACAGATATAAGCCCTCTGAAGCCTCTGCCCTTCTCTGTTCTGTCATTCAGCACGTGGCTGTGCCACCATTACAGTCTGGAACATGCATCTGATGACACCAGCTGCTGCGCTCTGCCCAGCAGTTGCATGTCTGCCAGAGGTCCTCCTACAAGCAGCACTGGCCACATGCCTGTGTGGCACATCTGCAGTCATTACACTGACACCATGGTGTGGAGACACACCTTCTGTAGCCACCACACGTTCCTGTTCCAAGCTAACACACGCTGACTGTCCTTCCTCTATGGCCACTGGTGATAGGGTATGTGTTGGCATGAGAACTGTGTATGGGGAAGAGGGGGACATAGCTGGGATGGCAACCATTGGCACAGATTCAGCCCCTGACAACCATGCCTGTACCTCATGCATATGTTCATCACTGCTAGTATCTGTGGGGACACTAACATCAGACGGACCGCAGGAGGGTAATGCACCTACATCACCTGTGAATGCAAAGAAAGACTCTACATTACAATACACACACACACACACACACACACACACACAGACACACACACACAGACACACACACACGCACCATGCATATGATTTGACAGACGGCATGCAGCATGCATGTGATACAGCAGACTGCATGCAGCTCAGACATTAATAGTGGTAGTTAGCATACTTCCTTGGGTTGCACACAACAGCAAGCAAGTGTCATATCAGTAGCCATGCAGTTCACACAATCATGATAGTAAGCATGCATCCCTGTGATACACCATGTGAACCAGCACATGTTAACAGTACACATGGCTGAAGTGACCTTGACATGTAATCTGCTGACGTGTGCATTGACATGCATACATGTCAGACACAATGGTGTCCTGACACATGTACAGCGTTGTAATGGGTATCACATTGCAGTGTTGTCTGTATGCCCTACAGATAGAATGCACGTTTAGCAAATGTGCATGAGCATGGAAGGGTAGTGTGAGGCATCTACATTGCTATACAGTGTGAAGTACAGGCACTGTGCCATTGCATGGCATCATGAGGCATCTATATTGCTATACAGTGTGTAATATGCACACATTGCATAGCCATAACTGCGTGCATACACATGACATAACTGTGGATTGTGACCCACGTTGCTGAGGTGTATACACACCAAACCATGCTGTGTCATGTGACAGTTCACTGGAAGACCTACGGATGACACCCCTGCACAACTACTACAGAGTCTTAGCTGCCTGGCAACCATGTCCACACATGGCAGACTTGTCAATACACCATGTCCCACATGACATTGATGTACCACACACATGAGGTGCACGGCTGACAGTGATGTCCTACAGCAGCAAGGCAAATGTATGGTATCTGTGGCCTGATGTGGTGTCAATGTCTGTGGAAGCTGTACAGGTGACTACTGTCATGCTATGACACAGTCGTGATGTTCAACACATCTTATAAGGTCGACTTATGTGACACCTCCACTAGCTGTGCACAGGCTTTTAGGATGTCCAGTGTACATCAACTGTATAATCAGTCAACTAAGGCTATAGTTGGACCATGTGTGGACAATGTGCAACAGGGGGTATACACATCACATCTACTGTGTGGCTACATGTCTCTGGCCATCCTCCATGGCCATGTGTGAACATGTGTTGGCCAAATGTTTGTGATGGCCATCTATCTCACATGTCTGTGTAGTCCCATATGACATACACCCATAGATGTCAAATATGTCACCGTCCATAGGGCTATGCAGACAACGGGTTGTATGTTTGGTATATGGGGTATGTATTATGGGATGGTGTGACAATATTGCAGCCAAAACACTACATGTCTGGGACATGTCAGATGACGCATCACAATATGTGCATCCATTGCAGGGGCATATAACACAATGGTGACTCCTGTGGGCTGCCCATATCCCAGCTCACTGTGTGGTACTGTTTGCGTACCACACATGTGTTGTTTAATGTATAGTACAGATGCCTACATTGAACAACACCTCCACCATTGTATGCACAGCTGTCCACACATGTAGCAATGACAGATACTGTGGTTTCATGTCGGTGTTTCATTTTGTTTGTATATACTGCACATGGGTAGCCAGTGTGAATGATGGAAGATGTGACCTGTATTTCGTGACTGGACCATACATCATGTGTACATGTATTAACTGGCCACATGGCGAATAGATATATGCATTAACATGCCTGATACTGATGACAGTCTCACCTGCAATGGACTGATGTCTGTGAGGCACGCCAGAGGTACCTGTATAGGGGTGACACAGCTGTTTGAACATTATCCATGACTGTATGACAGCCACAGGGTGCACTGTGCATGTTAACACATTCACCTGTACAATACCATATAGCATGCACATGTGTGCATACACAGGGTAGCATACTGTAGTATGCAGCATGTGTGTAAACATACCTTGCATATGATGTTACATTACATATTGTACAGTGACACATGCAACTAAATGGGATATAATAGTCATATGTGCAGTAGTGACTTACCAGGCAACTCCAGGCTCATTGGTTGGGAGACACCCACCTCCATGATGGCAGCTAGTGTTTGTGGATGCTGTTCTGAGGGTGTCCCCAGGCTGGCCAGTAGCTCCTCGGTGTGTGTGTTCCACCTTGTTCCCTGGCGATTGTAGTGGCATGCTGTTTCACATGTCGTATCAAGTCAGTGCAGTGTCTGCGCACCTGCTGGTAGGTGTGGTTATGGCCACCCACATCATTAACCCTCCTGAGAAGGTCCTGCCACAGGTCATCACGCTGCTGGGCATGCTGTGGCACATGACTGAACAACACCTCATAGTTCTCATGGAGGTAGGGGATGAGGACATAATTTTCCTGGTGGCTGTACGCTGGCAGGCGTGAATGAGGCATTATCTGGAAGACATAATGATGGTGACAGGTCACAATATCACAGAGATGTACAGAGTTACAGCTGCACATACATTTGTATTACATCTAGTACATCTGCACAGTTATCTTTGCAAATCATCATGACACTGACATGACTGACATGTTTGTGTCACACATGTAACACCCGTTATGCATTGGATATCATCACCATATATGTGTGTCCATGTGAATGCTGTCTTGATGTGGGTATGTCTGTTTGCCTGTACTGGTGTTCTTACCTATCAGCACATGCCTGGATGTGTCCACAGTGATGCTATTGACCTTGATGCTGTGTATATGTCACATATCAACACATACACTGCCTTAATGGACATGAGCAGTGACAATGCACACATACGCATGAAACCTTTACATGCATGTGTTTTGCCATATACATCTACATGGAACTGTACAGCAGTTCAACATCCTGCCACAGATCTCCTGTGTTGCACATGTGATAGACATGGGACAATGGCTAGCCGGATGTCATTCGCAGGGATGGTTATCAACTATAGCATGTATGGGCAAGGTTTCCTAGCTGTATCTGACAGCCATTTTGCCACTGCAAGGTGCATCAGTGTCACATTACTGATCCAGACAGTTAATAATACATCTACCATGTGGTCATCACACCAGGTATGACAGGGATGACATGTGCAGTTTTGATGGACAGGGTTGCATGGTATGGTGGGAGTATGTAACATGTATGGCACAGGGATCTGTCCAGCATGTGGCGATGCTTGTAGTAGGACGGTGGCTGTCCATGATGCATGTCTTTCAGATCAGGATATGTACGTGTAGCATGTCCAACATCACAGTGTAGCACATGTCTTTATGCAAGATAGCCAGCATGCTGCATAGTGGAGGTGAGGATTGTGAAGGCTGGTATCACCCATCCATGCATGGCCAATACCCCTTAAAGGTGATATGTGATCTGATATTGGTCACCTGAGTGCTGAGTATGCCTGTCCAATGATCTCCATGCTCATGGATGGCACCCTGACATGACATGGGTGCCTCATATGACTACCTAATAGGCCTGGAGACATCACCAACTCAGGGAGGTGAACTGCACAGCACCATTCCTTACACAGTGTCCATAATGTTGACCGCTGCCTAGGTGGTAGTTAATGGGTACAGGGTTATTCACCTAGCGGTGACAATGCTATTATCAGCTGTCAGATTGTGCACATATGTCACACACCTCACCCACAAAGCCCATTCTGTATGTTGTCCACAACACTGAGACAGCTATTGCTCCTAGGTCATGGTCATTCACATCCTTACATACACAGATGCCTCCCATTTGTCTGTGTTGTATGGGCTACAATGAGGGGGGAGTACAAAACATTAACCCTGTTTTACTGTAGCTGCCACTGGTGTGATATGCACATGTCACTCTGACACCTTTTGTAGTGTTGATTCTGTCAACAGGCCACTGGTAGAACACTCCTGTGACATATGAAGGTACATCTAGTATACTCAGTGTAGCTGGAACAAGGTATGGGTGATGATGTCCTATGACCTGTCACAGGTATGCTATGCAGTGTGAAATCATCCGTACTGTCATCTACTTCTGTACTGCTAACATCTACGTTGATAAAGGTTCATTGACTTGCAGTCCATACTCAGCAGGGTAATAATGCAGTGCCTCCAATTATGACTGTCGTTTCCACTTGTGGGTTGCAGTGGGTTGATATTATCCAACACCCTATCTGTATTGCATATTCATGCTCAGCACTTGTTCAGAACTTGTGAACACTTCATGAGCTACTAATTACTATAGCAACCATTCCAACTCATTTCTTACAAGTGCACTGTCTGTCCTTACATTTCCAGCTTACTTACAGTACAACAGCTGTTGTACACACGTAACTCACATATCTCGTGAGACATGGTTGAATATACAGGCATGTCCAACTGTCACGTACCAGTGCTATTGCCTGTCTATATGATGAACACGGTGAACATGTTGTAATAGAGCAATTGTCTCATGTACACAGTCAATGCTCACCTCCCAACATACGACACTACAGCCTGTGGGAGATGCATATATGTAGCCATGCTGGGGGTAATGCTCTCACCAACCCAGACTGTACCTGACATTCATGTGGGGATGTGTAACATTTGCAACACACCCCACTCATCACATAGTCTCACAAGATCTCCACCACCACAGGCCACACATAGTATGAGTACGACATTTGCAGAACCTCTCCATACTCTGTGTAGGCACCAGAGGCAGCCCCATCACCAAACACAACAACAATTACTTATAGCCCACAGACTCATGTGTGCCCATCAACTACAGCCAATAGGGTGTTATAATATACCCAACACACCAGTCATAGGTGACTCTGTAGGCGGTCACACTGATGTCCCACTCAGCAGGCTACACAAGGCGATAGTCGCTTACATCTAGCTGTCGGGTAACTGGTTCTGCAACATAACCTATGCACCCATGCCACACCTCACCAGGTACAATTTGACTGTCATTCTCCATGTTAGTGTGACTGCCCTGAGATGTAACTTCACAGACTACATGTGCAGGGACATGCAATAGCTCTCCGGTCTTGTAGCCCAGAAGGTGTCGGCCAAGCCCTGGGGAGCATTCTGCATTCATCCAGACTAGATACCACTGTACAACAACTGACGGTTTCACTTCAACAGTTGCCTATGCTTCTGCTGTCATTCCACAGGCATCCGGTATCTGTCCGCTTTGAATGACATGGTCTACAAAACACGATACTTTGGCACAGATGACCTGCACCTGTCAGCCCTGGGAGTACAGATAACATGTAAGGCTCTTGCTGCTCCTATACTGCCTGTCTTGCACAGTTTCCAATAACATTCACCACCAGAACGGGAACAGGCAAGCAAAACATGGGGTCATGTGACTCAATGCTTGACATCATCTCTGACGCACGCAGGCATGGCACTCCTTATAATGGATCACTTCAATATCTCTGCAGTGACTGGGACCTGCCTCTAGGCTCCGCAGAGCACACCTGCACTGACAGGTTATACGCAGACCACACCTTTCAGTCATGTAACCTGGACCGGTACACCCACGGCTGAGGTGTGTCCATATTTCACTATGTTGTACACACCTCCTGGCTGGTTACTTAGCACAATGCATCAGAGGTGATCCACGTGCAACTAACTGTGGCCAGAACTGCTATACACATTGTAACATGCTACGGATTCAACAACATACCCCACAGTTACCGGCCCTCATTTCTTGGTGTACTGGACAGTAGGGTTCAGACAGGTACTACTGATGTGCGACTGACACTACCCCACACTTAACTGGGATAGCTACTCATGTACCGACACATTAGGCCAATGCTGTCCAGGATTCATAACCTCCACTCGGCTGGATCAACCCATACACACCACCACCAAGACCAACAATATCCTAGACATGGACATTACCAACATGTCACTGGTGTTCCACACCAGTGGTTATCCCCTCGTTGGTAGTTTCCGAACATATGCTAATCACCCTTGTTATCCACATTCCGGCACCACACCCTTCACGGCATACACAGTACAAGATTAGTACAATGCCTACTACAGACGTCTTATGACAGCAGTAGTAAACGTCATGACACCCGTGCAGATGGGCAATGCACATACAAACGCTGAAACATACCCCAGTGCACTTCATTAGCACTTACACAACTGCATGGATCATGCTATTCCAAACAGAGCCATGATGGTACCCACCAGATAATGGACGCCACTCTGGGGGTCCAGTTCCATGGACATAATGAACAACAAAAGGTGAAGACTGTTGCAAAGTGGAGTACAATCCCATAGGTGGGGTAGCTCACTGGTCAGCCTCAGTAGGGCTCCGGGATCCCTTATCACATCCTCCAAACCTAGCTACATAAACATTACTGTGACACATTCCAGGGTGTACCACAAAGCATTATGGAGGTATGTCAGTAGTCAATGGCAATACCCACATCTGCTCTGACATACGACGGTTACTCAGGAACATTACAGAACCGAGTGATGTTGGCAACATCCTGGTGGATGGGATCAATGCTAACTTTACACCCTCTCACTCCCTACAGGGCCATAATCCATGCAGGAACATTGCGGGGTCCCTGCGGTCACAACTACACAGTTCCAACCTGCACTCTCTAAGGCCTGGAACACAGACTCCATGTGACCGTCCAACATCCCTGGCTGTAATTTACACAAGCCTCAGAACGACATGTCTCCCCACTTGGCCACCAGATTTACTAATAGCCTTGTATCAGACATTGTGGCCCCTGAATGGCGCACAGCAACAGTTATCACACTCCATACAGGTGGTGCCACAATGAACCAGAGGGACTATTGCCCTATACGCCTGACTGGACTGGACTGTTCTCCAAGGCTTTGGGGCACATCATCATGGAAGTCATTCACAGAGACATTGGTGGGCTCCAGACCTTTGATGCCACTCAGGTTGGACTTGTTAGGGCCAGGCCATGGCTCCTACACCTGGTGGACTCCTTTGATACAGTTACCAGGGTAGGTGATGACGGTAAGGGGGTCCACACAGCCTACATTGTCCTCTCATTGGCTTTCAGCACTGTTCTCCATTCTGGTATTGACAACATACACATCCACCTGCACATCGACCCCTACGCCTCAGGATGTTATGCAAAGTGGCTCACAGACAGGACCCACACAATGAGGGTAGGATACCGTAGTACCTACTGTATTTCAGGTACACTTGGCATACCACAGTCCTCAGTCATAGGACCTCTCATGATCGGTATATGCTCCCCTGAGGTACAGGCTAGCACAGAGGGGCTTTCCCTGACTAGGTTTCCAGACAACTGCATACAAAGGTGCCATGATTGATATACCAGCTGATACAGACTCCCTCCATAAGGTTGTTACTGTGATGGATACCTGATGTCAATAACATAGCCTCAAGCTGCATGACACATGGTGCATGAACATCCCCTTTGGATTACACCAATCACCCACTGACTATCACATAGGTGGTAGTCCCCTACATACATGTGACATTATACGGGATCTTAGTACACACGTATGTAGCACCCAGTTCTTTGATAACCATATTGCCAATGTGGTGTGGATATCCTTCTATGTGGCCACCCTTATCTGTACTGGGTTTGTAGCTGGAACAAAGGCACCCATTGTACCTCTAAACTCCTGACGTATACACACATTCAAGGGTACAACACCCTGTTTAGGGTGTACCTTACAGAACAGCAACGGCTTTACATACCACAACATTAACACACCATGAGGATTATTAAGCTCCGAAGGTTGACGTGTGCGATAGCACTACGGACACCACGACTGTACACATTTGCATACTGCATACTCAGGGTGACCTCTGCTGAACATACAGGGCCCATGTCCACAACAATATTCATGGATATACTCCACATAAGTGACATAAGCAAAAGTCACTGAGAGCAACATGGCTCATGGATATGTGCACAAACGCAACGATGAGTGGGATGTTCTTGAGGGTTACATTCCCAAACCAGACACTCACCATGCTTTGGAACATGATTCCTATGTACATCACGCAGGGACACTCAATAGCACTGTTTATGAGATACCTCACTTGGTGGGTGGGAGACACACATGTACGCCAGGGATAACTGCATTGGCTGTACTGTGCAGAGGTGGAGGTAGCACATGGCTCTGCTGTTCACAGACAGGACACTACCCTAGAGAGGTGCCGCCAGTGTAAACACTGTAGTTGGGCTTACATATAGACTTGCCAGACAGCATAGTACCTCACTATGAACCTGTGAAGCTATTACATGTCCTTTGTGCATGGTTACTTGAGTAGCTCTTCCATTTCAATTAGCTATCATGCTGTTACAGTGTCCCGTGACTACAAGCCATATGTATCCTGTTATTGTGTATTGTACATGCCAATAGATTATACCTTTTGTTTGCATGATATAACTGTTATGCTGTGTAGAATATCTGACATATCTACCTACAATACTGTACATTACACATATTTTACATATTATCCCATAATGCAAAGCATACTTGCACAGCAGGACCACCTTAGGCATGTTATTGTCGTTATATGCCCATACACATGCCTACTGTGACAGTATATCAACATATACTATCCCCTGCTATGTACTTGTTGGACATACCCTACCACTGACAGCGGGTGGTGTGGAATTGTTCTGTTTAAAGCCCTCATGTAGCATCCCTTGTGGTGTCTGTGATGTTTACCTTGTGGCCCACAGCAGGACACACAATTTCTACAAGCGTTACTATGCTCAGCAAGACATCACTACATAATACCTTTTCCCACTTTATGCATTGCGGACACTTTTAATTAATACAAAACAGGCTATACATACACTAACATACTGAGTGTTCTACATACCTTGTTAGCGTTCCAAACTTTAGTAAATATCTCTCTTGCACCTTTACTGTTTAAACGGTTCTGTGGTATGAGCATATGGTTTGAATGTCTGGCAAGTCATCCTTATATACATCAATACCTGTAACATGTGGTTTCCTGCCACCAATTGGTGTTCCTGAGTAAATTATTACATGCACATCAGCTGTGCAGCTACTCCATTCGCCAATTACGCGGCAACAGTGGGGTATAATTGAATTCTCCACTTGGGCATTGCCCTTTTGCCCTACCTTCGGGGAGATGGCCTGTATGTGTTTTGTTGTGTGGAATTGCAACTGCTATTTGTAGAGACATGGATATTTTGGATTCATGTCCCCCGTGGATTGTGTGTGATGGCTAGAGTATGTGGTTCTACATGTGAGTGTACCTGTCATCTCACCCGTCTGATAAGGGACTATTGCAAACAAAACCTGTAACATCGCCGTCTGTTCCATTATACAACAGCTACAATTTCACATGGCGCATTTACAAATGTGTCTCTCACAAGGTATGTTAACACTTCTGCAGATGTAATTGAGTGAGTGGCTGTTTGTTATGATATTACAGTCTGTATTGCTATTGTTTCATGTATGGGAGATGTAGGTGGGTGTACACAGCATATACAGGTTTGTGGGGACTGCATTTCTACTTATTCCATATATGTTTGTGGGCTCCTTCCCTAATTGAAGAGCTATCAGTTAGTAGACTGAAACTATGGTTGTTACGGGCTTATACATTGGGCCGTTGTTAATTGGTTTCTGTATAGTATGCAGGTGAGGTTGATACTTCCATACCTCCGGAAATATAGCGATATGTAAAGGAATGTTACTAAATGACAGCTGTCCTGTGTATTTCTGTCACAGATATTTGCACTCATTGCAGTTGTGTTGGTGACTGAACCTCTTTGGCATGGGTTGCCACCTTTTCAAATGGCCATAGTGGGACATTTGCAGGACACACATCGGTGTTTACAGGCCGATACATACCCATGGTCAGTACACAGGTTAGCACATACTTTTATCCTGAATACATACTTATTCTTGTAGCACTTTAGCTACTTATCATGTTTCATGTAACATTTACGTTTTTTAGATACAGGCATAACTATTTAATGCAACGATTACATAATATATGGGACATAATTATGTCCTACAATCTCGGACATTTGCCCTTTTTAATATTTTTTGTCAGGACACAACTGCCCAGGGAGGTGCTGTCCCTCTTAAAGTGGGACAGGTGGTAACCGTATGCCTATGGCCAGCTATAACCACACCTACCACCTATCATAAAACCTCTGAGTTAGCACTAACAGACACAAGATGCAAACACACACACACACACACACACACACACACACACACACACACACACACACACACACACACATTACAGTCCCATGGAAACGCACACGGCACCCTCAACACACACATACACAGACTACGGCAATCACAAACACAGTTGAACACAGTACCTACGTGGACCGCAACACCGGCAGCGATAACTAAATGTCCCCTAATATCGTGATAATATTACACGTGGTTCTAGTGTTCCGGTACTGTGTTCTTTCGGTCTTTCAGCCTCGTGATTACACATGTCGGTATGTGACACATTCCATAGTTGGCAGTATCCTATTTATTTGTACCTCCATGGTTGTGTACATGTCGTTGACCTATCTACATATTTGCAGATATAGGTGAATCCGTATATATCACCCTTTCTATCTCTATTATGTATATGTGTGTGTATATATATATATATATATATATATATATATATATATATATATATATATGACAGAGAGAGTGACAGGCAGAATATACCTTTCATTGTGTACATGTTGGTGTATACTGTTACCTGGACTCCGCACGTTTGTGTTTGAACCTGTCACATTACACACCTGCCGTTGGTACATCTTGGGTAGCTTAGTGTTAGGTGATTATCCTGAAATTAAGAATGGCTAGACTGTGAATAAGATACAAATAGTAGATGAATTCCACTCAGAATCTGTTTATAACATTTGTTTTGATTTTTAAATATGTTATTGTCTATTTAAATATATTCATACATTATTTAACATTTTTAATGGTTAGATATAGGTTCTTGTGAACACCTATATATATTTCATATTTGCATTTTTAAAAACATTAATCTACACATTCTTGTGCGCACATTTAATAATAGGAAGTTGTGATGCATAAACAAGGATTAGAACAATGTATGTTCTGTAAAATGAACATTTTTAGTATAAGAATTTTTGTTTAAGTTTTTATTTTTGTATAAATTTTTATGGAGAGTGTTATAATGAATTAGCTGGTGTAGCCAGGCCAGTATGGCACATTAAACATAAACAATAATTCATGATTTTGTCATTAAAAAATCCTGCAATATTCTTAAATTGATTACAGCTTTAAAACTTAATTGTGTTCTGTAGTCACATGTTTGGTGGAGAGTTCTATATAAATGTTTCCCTTCTAGTGTATAATTCATCTTGATAAAGCTTGGTATTGAGCCAAGCGAAAGCGCTCAATTTTATTTTGTTTTTGGATGTGATTTTAAGTCTTTTCTGGTCAACGAAGGACCTGACACTGTTTTTAAAGTGGATGTGATTAAAAGTTATTTTTTGCTACCATCCTACGGACGGGTTCCTCTCACTGTGGATATACTGCTTTGGTGCTTTTGTTTCAATTCTGTTTGTTAGGTGATTGTGTACATGATTGCGTGTTCTACTCCTGGCAGTGGCCATTTTACCCTTCAGAGCAGGCACTATTAGTACAGGGGTGAATAATGCTGGTTTCACCTGTTCTGGACATCATTGACCATGATCTGCGCGATATTCAGAGAAGCTTAGCCCTGTTTCGCACATATCCATATAGTCATATTTAAACGACACTTACCAGCACTGGGCAATGCATATTCCCGCTAACATGTGCTAAACATGATCTGATGACCTGCATCCAACATGCATTATTCGTGCCTTCGGGATTACGTTACATCCCTTGCAGGACGTGGGACCGGGAACATGCATGACAGTCACTGCATTTACCACTTGGGCATCTGGGATTTGTACACGTGTTATGGCATTTTGTATGTGGATTATACTACGGCTGTTACTCCATACTGCGATCAAATGGGTAACTCAGTTAGTTTACATATGGATGAGATCTATTAATGGTATGTCCAAGTGATGTTTAATGGATGTGCTCCAGCATTGGGTATGTATGTCACAGTGAGCCACACACTATAATGTGCTACACCTTCACACAACCGTAGGTGGAGCATGCTGAAGTGACAGATACCTGTCATGGGTACACCCCATGCTTTGCCACTACATCCATGATTACATTATATGGAGCCCCTCATTAACGCACCGGGAAATCCATGCAGAGTATGTGGGGAACAGTGATTACACACATGGATCCTGCAATTGGCTCTGCTCCACTGAGTGACAGTTGGTTATTCGATGTGGTGATGACAGCAGACACTGTTTGCCTCGATTGATGAATGGCCTCTGACAATCGGGCGTGTACCTACCGATGTACCTAGGAACCTATACACACAGTACCAACATATGCTGATAGGTGCGTGCACTGTTCAGGTGTTGACATTCCTTGTTTCAATAGCTGTTGTGTGTACAATGGTTGAGGGCTGCCTATGTAGGATTCACACAGTAGACCACCTATACATTACAATTTACAGGTGGTCGTGTGTGTGTGCCATCCATTTTACTGTGTGTGCAGGTGGAGAGGTGTGCCAGTCTGTAGGGGCCTACACTGTCAGAGTATGTGCTATACGTTCCCTCTTTGCCAAGGCATAGGCATATTGGGCATGCCTCCGTCTGCCTACTGAGGCTGGCACAGGGTGTCCGTGGTCTGAATCCCTCTGTGCCTGTGATGGCCTTGGCAATTGCGGTGGGCTGTGAGGGCCTTCACCATTTTGTCCCTGCTGCAGCTGTTTTCACAGGATCATATTATGTAGCATGGCACATACTATGAAGATGTGGGCACATGTGCCTGGAGAGTACTGCAAGGCTCCACCAGATATGTCCAAGCAATGGAACCATGATTTCAGCATCCCGAACACATGCTCTATGATGATTCTGGTTTGTGCGTGTGCCTCATTATGGCGTTCTTGCAAGGGTGTGTGTGCATTTCTGATGGGAGTCATCATCCAGGGCTCCAGTGCATAGCCAGCATCCCCCACAAGGTGGCCATGTGGGATGTCCCCCCTGACAAATATGTAATACAGCTGTGAGGCATGCCAGATGTGGGAGTCATGGTAGCTTCCAGGGCTGCCAGCACACACATTCATGATAATTCCCTGGGCATTGCACATGACCTGGCAGTTGATGGAGTGGTATCCCTTGCAGTTTATGTAGTGCCTACCATGCTCACCGGGTGGTGACTTGATATGTATGTGCGTGCAGTCTATCGCACCAAGTATCTCCGGGTAGTGTGCCACATGGTGGAAGAGACGCATATTGCTGGCCAACTCCTCCTGAGTTTGGGGGAAGTATACATGCTCATTGGCATGTGGTAACATGGCATCCAGGAACTGGTGTAGTACCCTGGATGCTGATGCCTGTGAGATCCCCATTATATCTCCAGTTGGCCTTTGAAAGGTACCTGTGGCTAGTATTCACAAGCTTACACATACCTTCATGTCCACTGGGATGGGTTCCCCTCTGTTGTTTCTGGATCTCAGGCGTGGCCGGCACAGCTCAACTATTTGCTGTAAGATGTCCCTGTCCACCCTGTAACGCTCTACTATCTCCAGATCATGTAGCCCCTGGTAGGTTACCCTTGGTCTGAACACTCTTCTCCTCCTCCGGGGCCTGCGGTGGTTGTCAGCATCATCCTCCACAACACCGTCAGTCTCTAACACATGGCGATGAATCACAGCTATGGCGGCTCCCAACATGTACATTGTAAAAGTTCCCCGTATGTTTACACCTATGGTGCAGTGTTTGGGAGTACACAGGTGTGTGGGGGGTGCTTTCACACTTTATACTATTGTGCTGTGAACACTGATGATGTCATATGGTGTGTATGTACGATCGTAGCTACAGGGTATCTTATGTGTTTTACGACAGGAACTACTATTGTGGTGCCTTTGGTGGTGAATTACATTTGGCTGCCGTGGATTACCTCTTGCCCTTCCCTTTACATTTCTTAATGTTTCACCTCCCATTTTCTGGCATGCATCCAGCAGCCTGCTTTCATTTGTACTTTCCTACACCTGGCTTATCTTGCGTAATGTGTTCTATGGCCGGTCTACTGCAAGTTTGCTTTGCTCTGCTATGACAGTTCTCTTTTCTTTGCAATCCGACACCTCCCCTATCCTGTTTTGCAGGTTTCTGCGAGCAGACTTGTCAGCTGCCATCGATTGCCCGCTGTGATTTGATAGGTGTTAATTGCTCAGTTGTACTCCAATTACCCTACTACGGCATTTCCTTATTTTCTTCCCCTGACCTTCCTGTTTGATCTATGGTGTGCAGCGCGTGCGTCCGCATACCGGGTTTCGGGCACGTTTTCCTCCCCGTACACATGTGCTTTCAGGCACCATATGTGCTCTCAGCTAAACGATGCTATACCTACCTCCCCACCCCTGTCCTGCGGCTTTGCTTAGCAATGGCCAGGCCAGATTTGCATTGCTTTAATGTGCTTACAGCTACGGTGGCACACCCCACTGCTGATGTCATGTATACCTCTAAGCCACTCCTCAGTGTTGTAGCGCTGCGCCATATGGTATCTCCTTGGTCTGGCGGGACGTTTGTGATTCACTATTACCTGCCTCATTTGTATGGCATTGACTACTAATTCCTAGTTACCGCGCCGAACACTGTCACAGACTCTTAGCAACCCTTGCAGCTTGGTTGTGGCGTACCATGCATACCATTGAGTATTATGGTGAAATCATGATTTGTATTACATTGAGATTTTATGACATTTGTATATATTTTCTGTGTTCCCGTTTGCGCACACATGCCCTGCGGTTGTACTTTGCGTTACTGTAGACATGACATTAAATGTTGTTTTTTAGGTGTTGTGCATCTTTTCTTATGCCATTGGCTGTATATTTAGCCATTGGCATATGTTAACTTTGTAATACATGAGTCTGGTCAGCTTTCATAGCTCCGATGTTCTGTTTGGAAAAATGTAAACCATGTTTTTTGGTTTACCTTTCTGTGGGCTTATGCTATGCCTGCACCACTTCATGAATCGCTATGTACCTTCATTTGCATGGTGCGGCACTGTGCATGGGGTGATTAGCATACCTAAGCCGAGGGCTGCGCAGATCTGGTGTACGCCGGTAGTGCACGTGGAATTGGATCATACCTGAATCGCTCGGCGGCCATGTTTGGTGTTATACTGCCTATGCTACGCCTGCGCCTGGTGCAAGCTTCATGAATCCCGGGGATTATGTTTTTGCTATATATGTCAAAACAGTAATACAGACTTGTGCCATTTGTAATGTTTACCATAACAATCCAAAATAAGGAATGCTAGTAAATCTGATATTAGATTGTTCTTGGAATCGAACTGGTATGGATTTTTTCCAGTTCAATGAATTATGCATCTTGTATGTATGAACTATAATTCCCAAGTTCCCTGAAGTAATATTTAAATCCAAGTGTGATTAGTGCACTGAAATATATATTCTCAAGGCAAAAGCTAACTGATACTGTCATATCAGACTATGGTCTACAATACACAAGTCAGAAATTCTGCAGATTTGTGTATGAAAGGGAATTCAAACATATAATGTGCAATTCAGGTGTAGCTGCAGTGGTGCAGCGGTTAGCATTGTCGCCTCACAGCAAGAGGTTCTCCCGTTCGATTCTCGGCTAGAGCGCCTTCTGTGTGGAGTCTGCATGTCCTCCCCGTGGTCGTGACGTTAAAGACATGCAGGTAGGTGCGAGCGTGAATGGGGTGCCTTCTTTGAAGGTTGGGCATCGGGCTGGCAACTCGGCACTGTAAAAATCCACTGCCAATCATGAGCAGACCGGAGTTTCGCTGTGGCGACCCCTAACCGGGAAAAGCCGAAAGTCTTTAATGTGCAGTTTAGGTAAACCTCAGGCCAATAGGGGAAAAAATGAGGAACACTGAGAAAGAACTGCAACAAAGGCTATCAGGATTGTCATCCTGCAGTCCTGAAATAAAGGAACACTTCGCTTAGGGAATCAACCTCCAACCAGATCAATTGTTGATGAGGAAAAATTTAAAAAGTAGATTGACTAAAATACAACATAAAGGAAATGATGTACAACAAAAAAGTCAGATGACAGAAATTCTGCTATAACTGCAAAATATTACCAGATTTACAGGTTAGATGAAGTTCAAATCCAAAAGCTACAGCAAAGTCTTCAGCCTAAAGCTGAATTAGTTATAAAGCTGCTAAAGCCAGGTGCTGAGTAGTTCATGACGAAGTAGGCAAACTGGACAGAAGAAAAATGCAAACCAGACATTTGTGCAAGACACTTGCATCAAAGTCAAAATGGGAATTTCTGAAAATGTCACAGCTAGTTCTGTTGCAAGAAAATACAGACTCATGAACTGTGGTGTCCTTTACATCATGTTTCCTAATGAAGCTGCACTGCAACAAGAACTTTCGTAAAAGTAAGACCAGATGTCCACTGTAAGCAGTCCTGTTTAGTTCTCCAGATATTGTAAATCAATGAAACCAAAGAGAGATATACAGACTGTTATGAGTTTAAAAGGACTCTATGGATTAAAATTTAACATTATTAAAGATGTCTTTTATCAATGTGTATATGAAAGTACCATACTTGAAGTTAAATTGTGCAAACCATGATTAGCAGAGTGTTAAATAGATTTATTTATTTTTTTGGCTCCTGTGGAATAGGGCATCAGCTGCTATTGGTGTTCTCCTCAGCCTTGGGTGCTGGAAGTCACACATGACCTCCATGGACCTAATCCTAAACCTTTCCTATTGCTTGACAGGAGATTGGGGCAACCCAATCTGAAGTCCTGCTCACAGCCATAGGAATGTTCACTAGTTTTGAAATGCTCAATGCAAAGTAATGCATAATACCTTATATATGCGAATGTGTGGTACAGTTGAATTAGTGCGGCAGGGCTAGCCACCCAGTGGTGTAAACCTTGGCTCTAGATGATTGTCACTGATGAAGTGACACCACAACCCCAAGTGCAAAACTGGGAAAAGGGGTTATGGATGGATGTATATGCAGTAAACTCTCAGTTAACCGGAACTCAAGCAACCGGCAAAAAAAAAATATCGAAGAAATACAGCACAATTTTCATGTGTTGCACTTTCTGGTTTCCCCCTACAGAAACATACCTTACGTTTTTAAAGTTTTATAAAGAAAGATAGGAATAAATTCCCTCTCTCCCCTACTTCAGAACAAGTCAAACCAAACAAATACTATAGGGTACAGTATTAGTCAGGCCAATTTTTATAGTAACTCTCAAGCAACCAGAAACTACAGTTATCCAGCCTCTACCAATCCCCATGGGTGCTGGTTAACTGAGAGTTTACTGTATGGGGGGGGGGGGTACTAAACTTGGGGTATATTCCTTTAAATGCTTAATAAACTAGCATGCATCAAGGAAAGTGCTGCTGAATCTGCTAGCCCCAAAACCTGATTTGTAGAAGTAAGTTTGGACTGGAGGCCTGAAAGGCACTATTAGCTATCACTAACGTCCTAGCATCAGAAAATGTAGAGGTTGGCTAGGCCAATCAACAGAAAGTCAGGCTTGCAGGTAAAAGAACACAAACAAAATTTATTTTCTTATGGCATTTATAAATATTCAAAGCCTGGGGCTTTTAAGAACTTGAGGATGCAACTATCTAGAGCTGTTAGATATGTAGCAGGGTTGTAAAAAAAACAGAGTTCTTATGTTGCTTTAGAGACCCAGCCTTCTTGGAAGTTGATTGTAACTAATTTTGCTCAACTGGAGGACTGAACCCGAGACAGGCAGCAGTGACTCTTATGTTTTCTGTAGATGACGATGAATTGACCAGAAAGGGAAGACAGCATTTCAAACTATTTCTTTGAACTGCAAACAACAGTCAGACTGAACTCACTGCAGGCTTCAGTGTCCACCACAACATGGCGGAGTCCCCAACAGCAAATGCATGCACTATTGGCCTTCTTAAAACATTATGTATATTCAGACATCAGAACTGCAGCTAAGCAGAAACATCAGCTTTGGAAAAAATTTTAAACTAAATGGTGAATATAGAACAATAGATTACAGTGGTCTTTATAGAAATGTCAGAGAAAAAATGAGTAGGAAAACATCATCTTAATGGTCAGTCTAAGTTCTACCTCAGTTTAACATGTCATTGAGAAAGCTGCTCCTCAGTGGTCACTACTTTAGATTTTGCTACTGGTGCACAATCTACCAGCAGAATTCTTCATGCACTTTACCTGTTATATATATATACAGTGTGTGTGTGTGTGTGTGTGTGTGTGTGTGTATATATATATATATATATATATATATATACACAATCTTTCAAGACTGCCCTGAAGATGTTCTTCCTTATTACTCAGCACACTCAAGAGTTTCCCTTTCCAGAACTAGTCATCTGCAAATTTATGTTCCCCAAAAACACACCGACTCGTCCAGTACCACTCTAACCTCATTCAGGCAACTAGTCAATGCATCTTTTCTCACCCCCCACCATAGGTTGGGACTTGAAACCATATATCAGCATGCATATGTTGAAAGATCTATTACCACCTATAACATGATGTTCTATAGCAATATAATAACAGCTATGAATGAAAAATTGTGCTGTGATGTGATTTATATAGATTTAACTTCAGCATTTGACAGGTTCATGCACAAAACACTGATCAATAAAATTATAACAGCTAGGTATTGATGTACTCTTGATAAGATGGATAGCTGCATGGCTTACAAATAGGACATGGCAAGTAGCACACACCAACTGGACAGGTGAAATCCTTGGTTACAGTCAAGGTGTCCCGCAGGGCTCTGTACTAGGCCCTTACTTGTTTAGATTGTATCTTTCAGACCTAACTTTTTCATCTGAGGTGTTCTACTGTCTATATGCAGATGACCTGAAACTGGGTAAACTGATTACATGTGTTACAGATAAGGCATGTCTGCAAAATAACTTGACTAAATTGAGCATTTGGGCACAGGAGAATAAAAGGCTGATAAATACATCAAAAACTAAGCATATGAGATTTGAGACATAAATTGAAAGGTGAATATTCAATACAGCACAGTCATTAAAACTGTACACTCATTTAAGGACCTAGGTATATGGGTAGATTCAGCTATGAGTTTTTCTAATCATATCAACCAATTGGTTAATATGACAATAACCAACGAGATTGGTGTGGTATACTGAAGATGAGTGATTAAACAAAGACAATCATAAGTAAATATTCAATATACCACACCATGGAGTCAGTTACTGCTATTATACGACATTACTTAAGAAAATAATTACTTACTTTTCTTAAATAATGCCATTGCATGATGGCTATGTGGTGGTGTTCTACTTTCCAAGGATATCCCACTGCTTTTTTGATGTACTGCACACTTGTATGGGATTTTCATTCCCACACTTGCACAGTACTCCAGTGCTGTGTGATGGGTGCTGTACATAGGAAGCAGCAGAGAAAGGAAGATCTCCGTTGCTTTTTTTTTTTTTTTAAAGGCTACTGGGACACTTTGAAGGTATGGGAGAGATGGGATGTAGATAATAAAAGGATAATTATGTACGTTTCTCTAGTTTTTCATAATGTACCTGCTTATCCTTTTATTTTTGTCTGTCCCGTCTCTCTCGTTGGTTTAAAGAGTCTGGTTTTGCAAATTTATTTATTTATGTATTTATTTTTGTTTAAGGGTAAGAAAGTAAAATTTTTATGGTATATATTAATGGAAAAAAGTCCGGGCAATGAGACCTTTTTCCATTGGTACATGTTCGATTTACAACAGGCACGCTGGTTGGGCTGACCAATCAGCATACTACTTTTTGAATATTAATGGCCAGTCATTGTATAATGATAGTTATAGAACTATAGGTTGTATAACAAGATTTATAAAGTCTAGAAAATCATAAATGATGAAGTCATTGCTTGTTAGTTACATTAGACCTAAACTTGAGTATAACAACAATATGGATACCCGGTAAGAAAACAAGCATGAGTAAACTGGAGAGTACAGCGGAAATATACCAAGGGCATCCATGGATGTGAACATTTAAGTTATTATGAAAGAATAAAATATCTGAACTTGTACAGTGTCTCTTACAGATATATAAGAGGAGATCTGATTCAGGTATATAAGGCATTTAGAGACAACTACCTCTGGGAATGTTTGGGGTTAACAAAAGGTACTAGAGAATCATCAGATAACCTATGTAGGAGATTCTATAGGAATGAGAAGTGCACTAATTGGTTCTCTGACAAAAAAGCTGATGCATGGAACACACTACCAAATTATTTTAAAGCAAGTACTAGTTTAGATATTTTTAAGAACAGCCTGGACACATTATGGGAGCAAGTGTTTTGGTATATTGGCACGCTAGAAGGGCGTTAATGCCCGTGCTTGAAATATTTGTATGTATGTATGTATTTGTATGTATACTTCTTGTAAGATTCACATTTCAAAGGTCCTACTACAAGAAGCTTGACTGATTTAACATAGTATAAAAAAGTGCTTGGAAGTATAGATATTCCACCAGCATGTACAGTTATACAAAATCTAAAGCGTCCAAGAAGAAGCTACTATTGAATGGCAGAAACAACTTTTATTAAAATTCAGTAGACTAAAGTTTAAAACAAAACTGGTTTCATAAAATAATTACTTCTGTCATTTGGCACTGGCTTTCAGTTGAATGGTTTTGATTCTGATTTAAGACACCATCTTTGCACCATTGTATCTGTGCTGGAATACACTATTTATTTATTTTATTTATTGACATTTGTTAACTGGGTTAGTCCAGCTGGACCAGGAGCCCATTTTCAGTGGCGACCCGAGGAGAAAAGCTCCAATTACAGACAGATAAAGTACATAACAGTTTAGTGTACAATTAAAAACATACATAACAGTTTGGTGTACAATTTAAAAACAATCATTAATTGGCAAACACTAGAAGTACACATAAATTCTGTACTGCAAAGAAAAACAAACATTTTTTTTTTTGTGTGTGGTGTGAGTATCTGTTGTATAACTGGTGTGGTAAGGTGTATAGCAGGATTCATGGAAGGGATATCAAGAGGTGTAATGAGATGTCAGTGAAATAAATGTGGGAGATAATATACTGAGAGGATTGTATGATATTGTGGTACAGCAGTAATAGTATTAGAGTGATAAAAAGTATGCTGTGAAGTTGTAATGAAATGTGTACTACAGAGTAGAATTGGAGCTAGGTAGGGTCATGACAAGTACAACTTTTGGTTCTCATAAACTGTAGTTTGAGTTCTTTCTTAAATTGTGAAGGGTGTGTAATGGAGCGTAATTGGGATGGAAGGTTATTTCATGCCTGAGATAGGTTGGATTTATAAAGTAGTCTACCAATAGTTTTCTTTGGTTGGTAGATGTCAAGGAGTTGTTGGTTACAGGTACGAAGTGTGCGAGTTGGTGTGTAGATGGATACCAAGGAGGACAGGGCAGGGCAGGTTGATGGTTTATACAGTATGGAGTGAATAAGTGGCAACTGAGATAGAAGCAGTTCTTGTGGGAGTTCTAGCCATTGTAGTGAGTTGAGTGAGAGGCAGTGGTGTGAGTTATGTGGGGAGTTTGTGATGAACCTTGCTCTTTTGTGGTAAGTTTGTTGGAGTTTAGCCAGGGTATCCATTTGAATATTAGTTAGTATAGGGGTGGCGTAGAGAAGGGAGGGGAGAAGAAGAGCCTATGCCAGGGACAGTCTGGCATCGTAGGTCAGGCATCTTCGGTTTTGGTAAAGCATACTCAGCTTTTGGTGAGTTCTCTTTATACTTTGAAGGATGTGTAGGTTAAATTTAAGTTCATCGTCAATGATGGCTCCTAGAAGTTTTGTGTGAGAGTCAGGTTGTATTTTGGTGTTATTGGAGGATGAGATAAGAAAGTTAGATTTTAGGTGAGAGAGAGAGAGTCCGATGGAAGAATAACAGAAGTTTGATTTTCTTGGGGTTTAGGATAACTAGATTATCAGCTAGCCATTTTTGCACTGATAGAATGGTGTTCTGGGTGAGTGTGTGAAGGTCAGAGATATTGTTGGAAGTGCAGATGAAAGTTGAATCATCAGCATATTGGACTAGTACAGATTGTTTGCAGGAGGCATGTAGTTCATTGTAAAGATATTGAATAGGAGGGGTCCCAAGATGGAGCCTTGAGGCACCCCAGTAGTTACTGGGAGGTAGGGTGAGCAGGAGGAGAGCCAATGAACAGATTGATGTCTGTCAGACAGATAACTAGAGAAGAAGGTTAGGATGGAGGGAGCTAGACTGAGGTTATAAAGTTTAGTCAGAAGTAAAGGGTGAGAGACGGTGTCGAAGGCTTTTGAAAGATCAAGGAAGAGGCTGGATACTAGGAGTTTTTTGTCTCAGGCTTTGGCTATTGTGTGTGTAAATGACAGGAGGGCTGTAGAGGTGCTGTGGTTAGGGCGGAAGCCATGCTGGGAGGGTGTGAGGAGATTATGTTGGAGGAGATAGTTTAGGAGTTGTGAGTGTACACATTTTTCCATAAGTTTGGAAATTTTATTTATGCATCATTGGGAAAAAAAACATGTTTTTCAGCACACTTCATTCAGCAAGGTCTTAGTATATAGACGTTTTGTTGACGATATTTTAATTGTATGGGATGGCTCTGTTGAAGAATTTATTCTTTTTAAAGAACATTTAGAAACCACGACTAATGTTCTTAAATTTACTGTTGAAACATCATATATATCAATAAACTTTTTAGATGTGACTTTAAATATTAGAAATGGGAGATTAATATCAACACTATATAAGAAAAGCTGTTGGAGAAACACAAATTTGAAGTATGACAGTATGCACCCGCGTCATATTTTTAAAGGGATTTTAAAGAGCCAATTCAGTAGATTGAATAGAATTTGTGCTGATAAAAATGATCTGTTAAGAGAGGCAAATAATATGATGAATATGTTTTTAGAGAGAGGTTATGATTATAATTTAGTAATGAATGTTATGAACAATACTTTACATAATGACAACTTAATGGCCATTAGCTCTAAGCATAAGAATTCCCTTACACCTTTCTTTAGAAAAGATGCTGATAGCAATTATGAGAGGGTATCCTTTGTAACCACCTATTCTAATGATTTTCAGAATATTAAGAAAATATTATCTAATAATTGGAAGGTTTTACTGACAGACAAATTTACACTAAAACTAGTAGGTAGAAATCCACACATAACATATAGGAATAATAAAAATTTGAAGTCTACATTGTGTGATAGACCTGATTTAAGCAGTAAAGTTCAATTAATGCTAAGTCATCCTCTGGGGACCTATCCTTGTCAGCACTGCAATTATTGCAAATACATTACAAAGTCACAAGATTTTGTACATCCTGAGTTTTCTTATGTATTCAAACCAAGATTTAGAGCCACTTGTGACACTTCAGGCCTAATATATTTAGCCACCTGTGAATGTTGTCCAGAGTTTTATGTAGGCCTTACTAAAAGGAAACTGAAAAGTAGAATCTATAATCACCAGTATGATATTAAAAACGAAAATGAACTAAATGCCCTTGCGAAGCACATTATATCTAATCCATCACACTCTTTTGTATTTAGAGTATTACAAACAGTGGAACAGAATGCCAGGGGTGGTGATTATATAAATTTGATATAATTGAATGAATTGAAATGGATTTTTAGGCTTAAAGGTCATTATTCTCCGGGCCTAAATAATTATGTCACAATAAGGTCTTTCCTCAATACACGCAGATAGCTATGTTGATATTCAGCTTTTTCAATATTATCTGTGTCTGGCTTTTAATATGCTGCAAGAAATATTATCTCTATTCATGAGCTTTGATTCTGTTTATTTATTTAATACTTAATGTTCATGCTTCTTTATAAATTATTGATGAAATTATTAAAATATTATAATGTTGTTTTTGATATTTAATTTTAAAATTTATGAACTTATAAATAATGTTCTGATTTATTGCATTTATTGTTTACTATAACTCCGGTTTTTAATAAGTCCATTATATCTATTGCTATAGTTATATCATGGTCTATAGACAGAACTTGATTTTAGATATTTATTGTATTTATTATAAAATTGTAATAGATAATTTCATTAATTTATTTATGATATATTTTGTTGCATCATCATTATCAGCCATTATAATAAGTCATACAGCGATTATATTATAATGATACTAGACAAATGTATTGTTATTATCTTGCTCCATAGATACTAAATAGAATTTGGTCATCTCCAAAATGCATTATATAACTTTTAACATACTAAGTATTTATTTATTTTTTAAAAGTTTAGTTTATTTTAGAGCAATGAATTCATAAGTGAATATGAACTCTGAATGGCTTGTCAGTCCAGCTTATTTTAGAGCAAGCTTAAAATATGTCATGGTAAACTGAAATGCATTTCTTACATTGTGTTTCTGTATCGCTTTAAAAGATTTCAATGAATTTAAATGCATAATTGCATAATTGAATTAGTTAATTGATTGAATAATGAATTACTTTTTACTATATAAACTCTAGTTTCATTAAGTTGTATATTGTCTTAAGAAGCGTATCTGGAGATACGCGAAAGCGCTTACCTCTTTCCCTAAATAAATCGTTTTACTTTTACTTAAAAACGTGGAGAGTCTGAAGTTTATGCTGTACATTTTTTTATAAGTTTGGAGACAGGAAGGAAGGATGGCAACTGGATGAAAGTTTGATGGGTCTGTTGAGTTCCCCCCTTTATGCAAGGGGTAGTGAAGAAGGATTTCCAAATATCTGGTACTGTAGCTTCCTGGATAGATCTATCAATTAAGATAGATACTGGATAGGGTATGGATTCAGCAGCTTATTTGAGGAAAGTGGGTGGAAGCTTGTCATCGGAGGGAGAGTAAGGTTTAAGCTTCAGAAGGAGTGATTTTATATATGAGGTTGGAACTGGTTTGAATGAGAAAACTGTTTTGTGGCTTGGGAGGGATATAGGTGGTGTTTATATTGTGGTTTAAGGGTGTAAGTTTCTGGACAGTGTCAATGAAGTGTCTATTGAGAAGGGTAGCAGTTTCTAGAGGGCTGTTGTTTGGGTAAGGGGAGGGATTTGAAGGGGACCCGGGATTGAGAATTTTCTTTAAGGTGGACCAGAATTTCTGTGGATTTGTTTTACAGTTATTTTGGGGAGAGTTATAATATGGTTTTTTTTGTCCTTACAGACATGTCTTTTGACAAGATTCCAAAGTTCTTTGTACTTGTGAAATAGGAAAGGTTGTTTAGTCTTAGTGCAGGCTTTCCAAGTATTGTCACGGTTATGCATGAGTGATTTAGTTTCTTTAGAAAGCCAGGCTATTGGTTATATACTAAATCTTAAAAGAAAATCACCTTGTCATATACAAATTTGTCAGCAAAAGACAGTCAAACTTTTTCTACCCTACAGATATATATTTTCTTAAGGAAAAATGTATACTTTTGTAGGTTGTCTAGAGCTCACAGCCCTTCAAATGTATCCCATGTCGCAAGGAAAAGTTTGGATTAATGATATCTATTAACTGGTACTTGTCAAAGTGCTAGATACAAGTCACAACTGGTCTAGGACTAGTATAAAATAGCATGGTCAGACCTTTGCCAGAAAACTATTCTTTAAGGAGTTCAAATATGTAATGTTTTGCATCTTAAATTACCTAGGATTTATATTTGGTCAACAACTTCCAAGATGGCTGCACATTGATCAACAGCTGAACTTCAGCACTCCCAGTGTGAAACATGAAACTGCGAAACAACAGCCAGTGATACTGACAAATTCATTTACTGGCTAAAAAGTACACTGCCTGGATGCCAGCGAAGAAACTAAGAGAGCCTGAAAGCAAATCAGCTAGAAAAGGTGACTGGGAAGAATCCTGCAGCTATTCAGCAAAAAGCAGTTCAAGCTCCAGCTTTGGTGCAATACATGTTTTCCACTAATCCACAAGAAAAAAATAAGTCAAATATCCTCAGAGCTGATTTAAATAAACAAACCACTGAAGGAGTATATCCACTTAAATAATAAATGGCTAGAAAAAAATGGAAGAAGCTTTAAATAGATATTCAGATGAGCTGATAAAACTGCAAAAATTAGAGGGCAAAATGAAGAAAAGACCAGCTAAGTATAAGACTGCTCAAAAAGAGATGCTTCAAAAAATGGTAGAATTAGAGGACAGAGCACACAGGGAAAAATCTGAGAATTTCTGATGTACCAGAGAAACTAGAAGGGACAGACTGTATTAATTTTATGAAGGCACAAATAAGCAACTGGACTGGTATTCCATATCAGGAACTGTTGATTCAAAGGCACACCATGTGTATGGTCCAGATCTAGCCACGATGAAACAGCCAAGATCTGTATTAGTAAAAAAGCAAACCTACTAGCAGAAAGAGTTCATCTCACCAAAACTGTGGCTAAAGGGATTAAAAGTCGGTGACTATAGAGTGTTTGTTGCAAATGATTATTCACTGTACAACAGGTAGAAGAGAACTAATTTATTCCAGTAATCAGGGAATGTTGCGAGGCAGGTATAACATTCAAGCTGCTGTGTCCAGCTGTCTTCAGAATATTTTTTCCTAGAGGATCAGTCTTTTTTGATGCAGAACAAGGTAAGGAGGAAATGCAAAAGTTTACCCAACAAAAAAGTGAGCCAGCAAGCAGAAGTGGACTCTGCTTCGCATTTTCCTGATAATAAAGTACACAGAGACTTTGCCAATGAAACCTTTTCCACTATTCCAAAGGAAAATGCTTTGAGGGGCAGAATATAACACAGGAGTTGACTACAAAAATCAGGAGTACCTTGAAACTGAACCAGAACCTGTAGCTGGGAGATAAAGATGAACAGGAAAACCATCAACAACAACATGGAAATTAATGAATAAATGTGAGACTACAAAGCATCAATCAAATTTGTAAAATACATCTGTATAAGAATAAATAAAAAAATGGATTTTTGTTGACTTTGTTAAACTTGTGAGGAACTGAAAAGTGTTTGCCTCAGTTCATGCCATAAATGTTTAGAAGGACTCTGAGGGGAGTAGGAAAAAAGTTACCATACGTAAAACAATTTCTGTTCCTAACAGTATTTCTATGAAACGGTTCATAATATAAATCCCATATTTTATAGTAAAGTATTTTAGCTGATCCTGTATGTAATAAAGTAACTAAAGGGAATGGATGCCTTTTTTCTTGTTCTTACCTTTCTCTTTATTCATTTTTGGTATTAAGAAATGTAGGTATTACAGTGCAAAAAAGAGAAGGGCTAGACAAAATCATGTTTTAAGTTAGCAGGTTATAATCTTGGGTTGGTGATGTGGGGGATGAGGTATAAAAGTACACAGATCATGATGTATGTAGAGCTGATATATTTTCTCATACATTTGCATAAGTGAATGTCTGGATTAAGACCCTTGGCTTAATCTAATAATAAATTTTAAGTCAAAACAAGTAAATATGAGAACACTGAATACAAAGAAAAGTTTTCCTTTAGCAATAAATATTTCAACTTGTCTTTCAGACTGCAGCAAAGGCCATTTTTCTTTTTTCTCTTACATTTCCATGAAGACAAGCTGATAAAAGACAGAACACTGGTTTCTCCAATACTAAAAGTTAATGATATCTAAAAGCATGCAAGTTGTTTTCACATCTTTTGGGGGGGGGGTGATAAAGATAGAAAAAAAGAACAGACAAATCAATGTAATTATAAGCACAGGTAATAATATGCCTTAGCATGGATAACCTCAGTTTCATGTTAATTACAGCCTGTATTTGCAGATATCTCTTTAGCACAAATGCTTCTATTACGAGGGTTAAACTTCATTATTTGAATATGTACATATTTATGTGTGTTTGCATTAAGTCATGGGTTCTGGGGTTATGTTTGTTTTTTTTGTTTGTTTTATTACGACAAGCCTTGAAATGCATGTATCTCAAAAGCTGGAAATAGACATTTAAAAAAGCTGTCACATATAATTGGGGGATAATGACTTCTGACCATAAAGGTGACACTTTCCGTAGTATTTGGAATGTGAATGGTCTCTCAAACATAGACAAAAGGAAAGAATACTTATATTAAGAAATGCAGAGTGCAAATTACAATGCTACAGGAGACACATTTGGAAAGAAGTGGGCAAAGGATTTCAGGATGGATATTCTGCAGACAATCAGGGACAAGGGAAAAGAGGAATACTTATATTAACTGCTAGAAGAGTCCTGGTAGGGATAGAAGAGGAAAAAAAAAGATAATAATGGCAGATTTGTGCTGCCAATTCATGTGAAGCAGAGCACCTCTATGACACTGTTTAAAAGGAACCTGAATGAGTGGATGAGGTACCATAAATTCTTACTGGGGATAGTGCCCACAACCCTCCTGGACATGGGCCATTATTAATAAAAACAATCCTAGGTATTGGCTAGAGTATCTGATGTATTACATTGGGATGAAATGACTAGGCTTGAAATGACCTCCAGGTTGATAGCCTATTAACATGCTATGATCCTATTACAGTAAGGGGCCAGTGGCAAGGTATGAGGATTATGCTGGCATGTATTTACAGTCCACCTAAAACTGCTATTATGGAGCTTAAAAAGTTTTGAGAGAAATAACCAGTTTTCTGCAGGGAATATTATAGGTTCATAGATTAGTACTAGGCTAACTGCCCTTTTGGGTCATTTGAAGCCTAGCCAGTTACCCCATGTGAGAATCAAACCCTGCACCTTGTGTCTTTAAGGTAAACACCTTAACCATTATGTCATCCTCCCACCCCCTTACTTACAGGTGGAGACTAGAAATTGATTTGCAACAATGAGGATGTATCTGGAGGACCCAGAAGGGAAGATAGAACAGGGTAGATTATTTGGCATGAAAGATGCAAATTCAGCAGTAGGAACTAGGAAAAAAATGTATATATTATTGACCACGTAACGGGGCTAGACTATACAGAAATTATATTTCACAAGAACATGTGCCTTTAATTGAGAACTTTCAAACACATTCAATAACTATTGCAGATCGTGCATCAAAAATTACCAAGGTAAAAATGCAGGCAGACTTCAAAGATGGCTGCACATTCAGTAACAGCTTAATTCCAGCTCTCCCAATGTGAAAACAGAAACTCAGAACAGAGAGCCAGTATACTCATATCTTGGGGTACATTTCAGTAACTGTCTAGAAAGTGCTCTGCCTGGACGCCAGCAAAAAAAAAATTCAGAGAATCTGAAACAAAATTAATCACAAACAGTGAAAAATACACCGACTTGGAAGAATTCTGCAGCTGGTCAGCAAAAATCGGTGCAAGACTTGACTTCCAGTAACCTAGAGGAAAAAATAAGTCAAATGCACTCAGATCTGATTAAAATAAATGAAACATTGATGGTGTATATCAACTTAAATAACAAAAGGATAAAAAAATGGAAGAAGCTTCAAACAGATATTCAGATGACAAGGAATATAGTAGTAATCAGTAGGCAAACCAACCCCATCGTAAGCAGCAAACAACTAAACAAACAAAACCACTGGTGAAGCGAAGCATGACTTCAAGCACCATCCAATATTGTAAAACGTTTTATTTTCAGGTAAGTGCTTTCACCACAAAATGTGGCTTTTATGCTCTTCACCAATATACTGCCATTGCTGCTCTATTTTGAGTAGTTAGGCAGTCGGGATGGAGCTTTTTGCATGTGCAGTACGTGTTTTTGAACTAAGGAACTGTAAATATTATTATCAACCAGACGCTGGGATTTACAGACATTTGAATATTCTCTATTATGCAACATAGAATTTTTATCTTAGCAGATATATATATATATATATATATATATATATATATATATATGTCTGTTAGACTACTTTTAGCCATTGAATGGATGTTCTTGCTTATATCAATTCACAAACATTATTTATGAGCAGATAAATAGATATTTCTTGCTGTAAGTGGATAGATATATATTTTGAAAAATCTGTGATGTGTTTTTATCTAAGAAGGGTTTGAATATCAAGATCAAGTTTAATATATGAAGGAATCTTTACAAAATGTTATGTTTATTTGTTTAGAATAGGGATCTGTGACTTAAATTATATAGTATATAGAGCAGACGTCATCCACCTTGCATGTAGATGCATAGCCAGCTAACATTGCCTGAATTAAGCTTTTGAATTAATGGAGTGTTTTCTGTGAGTATTTAAGTAAATTGTCTTGTTTGTTTTAGTTTATATAAATGGTCTGATGAAGCCACATTTTGTGGTGAAAGTGCTTACCTGAAAATAAAACGTTTTACAATACTGGATGGTGCTTGAAGTCGTGCTTCACTTCACCATTGGTTTTATTTGTTTAGATATTCAGATGAGATGATAAAGCTGCAAAAATCTGATGTCAAAATGAAGAAAAGGCTGGCTAAATATGAGACTGTTCAAGATATGTTTCAAAAAATAATATAATTAGAGGACAGAGCATGTAGGGAATACCTGAGATTTTCTGCTGTACCAGGGAAGCTGGAAGGAATAGACTGTAATAATTTTATGAAAGTACAAATAAGTAGCTGGACTGTCATTCCACAGTACTAGTTGTTAATTGACAGGGCACACCGTATACATGCTTCAAACTTGGCCATTAGAAAGCAACCTAGACCTTTAATAGTAAAGATGCAATCCAACCAACAGATGGCATTGATTCTAACAAAACTGTGGCAGAAGGACAAAGTACTAAAAGTGGGAGCCAGTAGAGTGTTTGTAGAAAATTACCATTCACTTTACACCAGGCAGAAGAGAAGTAAATTTATTCCACTAATCAGGGAATGTCGAGAAGCAGGTGTGAGTTTCAAACTTCTATATCCAGCTATCTTCATAATATTCTTTCCTGGAGGGGACAAAACCATTTTTTGATGCAGTACACACTAAGGAGGAAATACAAAAGTGAGTTGTGAAACAAAAGGAAATTCTGCTTCTTATTCTTCTGGTAATAAATACCACAGACAGACTGTGCCACTGAAGCCTTTTCCAATATTTCATCAGAAAATCTTGAGAGGCAGAAAAAAGCACAAAAGCTGACTAGAAGAACCAAGAGTTATGTTGGAAATAAAGCAGAAACTGGAATTGGGAGATGGAGATAAACAGGAATAAAATAAAACCAGCAACTCAGAAACTGACAAAAATGTGGGATTACAAAGCATTAATTATACTTGTGAAACATGACAGAACAAGAAAATCTGGAAATATTGGACTTTTTTGACTAAAGCATATGTCTTACTTCATGTCATTGATGTTTGGAGGAACACATAGGAGAGGGGAAGAGGAAAGAGAGAGTTAACTGTAAGTAAAACAAAATTTTGCTCTTAAAAGTAGTATTTTTATAGTGCGTGATGTAATTTGCATGCTACAATGTACTTTTTTCTCAGTTATTTGCAAGTGTAATGGGGACACTAAAGTAAACAGGTGATCCTGTTTGTTTCCTTCTTTTCTCTTTCTCCTTGTTCAGTTTTAAGAAATGTAGGCACTGCAGTGTAAAAAATAAGAAAAGTCTGGTCAAAAGTGTATGATACAAGAACATCTGATGTGCTTTTTCTCATTCTTGCATAGAGGAAAGACTGGATTAAGGCCCTTGGCTTAATGTAGTAACAAGTCTTAAGAGAAAGCAAATTAATAGAAAAAACATTGAATATAATAAAGCTTTCCTCTAGCAAATAAAATAATACATGCTTGTAGAAGCAACTATATATCTGGTTCTCAAGTCTCCATGGAGACAATATGATAAAGAGTAATAAAAAGAGAATACATTCTTCTTTCAATGGCTAGGAGATAATATTTTCTGAAAGCATTCAATTGTTCTATTCTGGGACAGCAGTAAAGATAAGATAAAACTAGACAGCACTTAGTAGAAGCACAGGCTGTACCATGTCTCTTAGCATGGATAACCTTCCTTTTAGGTTAATCCAAGTCTAAGTGTGGGGCTGTCAGTGTGGAACAATTGTTCCTATTAGGAGGGTAAAACTTCAATATTTGAAGATGTACATAGTTTTGTGTGTTAGTATTAAATTAATAGGATTTAGCGGTATATTGATGGTGTGTGTTTTTTGGGGGGGTTTGTGGGCTTTCAATAAAGCAAAAGATTTTGTAAGATGTGGCATAGGCTCAAATGGATATGACGAGAAACAACTGTGTAAAAGATTAACCTGCCAAACATTAGTGTGTGCATATAACACAAAAGCTGAAACTACGTACTTAAAAAAGCTGTTACAAATAAAAGGTGGGAATACATTTTTAACATAATGATACTTTGTGTATTATCTTTAAATGTTAATGGTCTCACAGATATATACAAACAAGAAACAGCAGTGAAGTATTTTAAAAATGTAGAGTGCAAACAGCTAGGCTACAGGAGACACATTTGGAAAGAACTGAACATGTGAATTTGATAAAGAAAGGTTTTCAGGACAGTTATTCAGCAGAATACCTGGGAAAAATAAAAAAGGAATACTTATATTAATTGCAAGAGGACTTCCAAAAGTGATAGAAGAGGAAAAACAAAAATATAATAATAGTAGATTTGTAGTACTAAGGGGCTACTGGCAAGGAAGGAGGATTACACTGGCATGTACTTATATTCCATCTAAAACTGCTATAAGGCAGCTTAAGAAAATTCTGGGAAAAATAATCATTTTTCAGCAGAGAATATTACTTATAGGTGAGGACTGGAATTTGATTTGTAGCAGTGAAGATGTGTCTGGGGGGGCCCAGAAGGGAAAATATATCAAAGGAGGGTAGATTTTTGAAGAAATTGATGAAAATATTTGGCATGGAAGATGCAAATTCAGTTGTAGGGGTTCAGAGTTAGATATTATTCCCCAAGATACAAAAAAACGATCTAGGCTAGACAGAACTTACATTTCACAGGAACATGTGCATTTAATTGAAGGTTTTGATAAGCATCAAATAACTATTTCAGATCACATCCCAATATTAAGTAAAATAAAAATGCAGTGTAATGAAATAAAAATGAGACACCTATATGTTGTAAAAAGAGGAAGTTAAGGAATAGGCAGTGGAAATTATTCAGGAGTTATAGAGAAAATATAAATTTCTTCTGAAAATATAGCTAGGGAGTGGGATAAAATTAAAGTGGAGTTTAAAAATAGGTTGGAAATAAAAGAAAGATAGCTATGGTTAAGAAGTAACAAGAATTATTTAGAGGGACTGATAGATGTTAAAGTATTGCAGTATAGGGGGAATCTCACAGAACAAGAAGATCAACCACAGAATGTTAAGCAGAAAGTAATGGATTACCTCAATAATATATGTGATAATTATCTTGATAATATGCATAAGTTTAGAAAGATTGCTATTAAGGAACTGTTTTTTGATAATAATGCCAGAGCACATAAACGTTTAGTGCAATGACAACAGAAAGTAGAAAGGGTTGTTGCCAAACTTAGGGAGCCTATAACAAGGAAGATAACAAGAAATCCTGTAGAGGGACTAGAAATATTTTGGAGATTGAGACTAAACAAAAGATAATACAAAACAGTTAAAATGTTTTTAGTTTTATATGCAGGTCGGCATATTTTTATCAACTAGAGGAGAAGTGGATAACAATGAATAATTAATACATTTTATTACAGATTTATTAATAGATTTTATCTGAGAGGGGAAGATGGCAAGAGTCAAGTGGGATAAGCTAATTCTTTGAATTAAACAAGGTGGTTTGGGATTACTCTATTTCAAGGGGTATTTCAGAGCCTGACAGTTAAGGCTCCTATACATAGCACAAGCAGAAAAGTACAGTTGTGTACGCTTACCATAAATGTAGATGTTCGAGTGTATTCACTGTTGCAGTCATTACATTTGGGTAATCTGCTGGCAGGTTGCCCTCAGTTGGCCTGATTAACAAAGTCTTGGGTCCTGCGTCGGTTGCTGTCCCTTCTTCCATGACATCAAGTCATCAGGGGTATAAAACATGCAGCCGATGCCATTACATCAGTTTTTCTTGCCCCAGATGTCAGGTGCCCCCCACAATGGGGAGCAATATATATATATATATATATATATATATATATATATATATATATATATATATATGTGTGTGTGTGTGTGTGTGTGTGTATATAATTTAAAATACAAAAAATATACCTCCAAACAAAAGCAAATACACCAAAAAGGCTTTTAAGCATAGTAAAAGAAAGTAGAGGTACAGTAAGAAAAAAACAGGGGGCTGGAGGGTGGGTAACCAGGACTGCAACAGTGAATACACTCGAACATCTACATTTATGGTAAGTGTACACAATTGTACTATGTTCTTCGTGTTTCACTGTTGCAGTCATTGCATTTGGGCATATTCCCAAAGCTATGGTTGGGAGGATGGATTTATACAGCATTAGAAGCAGCTATAAGGCCCTGCAGGACAGCAGTGGCAAAGCCAGCTCTGGATTTAGAGAAGAGAGGTAGATGGTAATGTTTGAACATATTGACTGAGCTCCAGGTAGCAGCTTCTAGAATGTCTCTCGTAGGAACCCCTCTGAGAAAGATTGCAGAAGTAGATGCAGCCCTGACGGAATGAGATATGATCCCCTTGGGGATAGTTTTACCATGGTGCATATAGCAGAAACGAATACAACGGCTTATCCATTTGGAAATAGTCTGCTCTGAAATAGCCTTTCCCTCTGCCACCAATAGTTGTTCAGATTTTCTTAGAGATTTTGTCCTGTTTAAGTAAAATCGAAGTTGTCTGTGTACATCCAATGAATGCAGAATCCGCTCACCCTTGGTTCTCTGGATTGGGAAAGAAAGTTGGCAGATGAATGGTCTGATTAAGAGCCACACTGGATACCACACCTTAGGCATGAAAGATGGATTGGTCCTGAGAGACACCCTGTCCGCATGAAAAATAATGAAAGGCTCCACTGCCATAAGAGCCTGTAATTCAGAAATCCTTCTAGCTGAAGTGACTGCTAAAAGGAAAGCTGTTTTCCAGGAGAGAAATTTTAGGTCTGCAGTAGCAGCTGGCTCAAAAGGAGAGAGTGAGTTTTTCCAAAACAAAACTGAGGTCCCATGCAGGGGTTGGCACTCTCCTGGGAGGACTTAAGTTTTTGGCTCCTCTGAGATACTGCTTTAGCAGAGGATGAGAGAAGAGGGGAGGGTTCTGTGTTGTAATGTGCTGAAATGGCAGAGGAATGGATTTTTCTGGAAGAAAAAGATAGGCCCTTGTGAAGCATCTTTGTAGAATCTGAGGAATATTAGGCATTGCTGTGCTTATTCCTTGTGATTGGTTCCAGGCACAGAATCTTTTCCATTTGTCAGCATAAGATTTTCTAGTACTAGGCCTTCTAGCCCCCAAAATGACATTTATCACAGGTTTGCTGACGGATGCCAAGGATGAAATTAGATGATTAGCCACACTGCAAGATTCAAACTTTAGAGCTGAGTGTGCAGAATTTGGTAGTTCTGCTGAGACAGTAGGTAAGGTGTCTGAGGCAGGTGCCACGGAGGAAGGTGTGACACATTGAGGAAGGTGTGACACATTGTGCAGGAGTGGGTACTAGTGCTGGCGAGGCCAGTCTGGAGCAATCAGAATCATTTTTGGTTTGTCCTGTTTGACTTTTAGTAGAACTTTGGAGAGCAGAGGCAGGGGGGCAAAGCATAGACTGATAGGTTTTTCCAGCTGAATGATAGAGCATTCACTTTCAAAGCTTTTTTGTGATGAATTCTTGTGCAGAATTTGTCCAACTGATAGTTCTGAGGTGAGGCAAAAAGATCTATGTCTGGACTCCCCCATTTGCATGTCAACATGTTAAAAATTAGTGGTTCCAGTTTCCATTCGTGTGGGTCCATATGATTTCTGCTTAGTTCACCTGCCAGAGTATTCAGCTTTCCTGGCAGGAATTGAGCTTGTAGTTGTATTTGGTAGGTCAAGGCTGTGTTCCACAATGCCATGGCTAGTCTGCAAAGGGGGTAGGAATGTGTACCCCCCTGCTTGTTTATGTACCACATAACTGTGGTGTTGTCTGTCTTTATCATTAATTGTCCTGGATGAAGGTAGTTCTTGAAGGCTGTCAGTGCATTCTGTACAACTAGCATCTCTTTCTGATTGATATGAAGGTGCATTTGATTTGGGCTCCATTTGCCCTGAATGCACTTCACTGCCAGATGAGCCACCCCAAGCATAGTCTGATGCGTCTGTAGTTAGGGTTTGGGTGGCAGGGGGTGGAGTGAATGGCAGTCCCTTGTTTTGGTGGCAGACCTCTGCCCACCATTAGAACTCTAGTTGCAGGCAAGGTATGACAGGAATCATTGTTTCTAGGTTGTGACAATGTTGACTCCATAAACTTTTTAAGTACCACTGAAGTTTCCTCATATGCAGTCTTGCATATGGAATTAGAAGAATGCAGGAGGCCATGAACCCCAAGGTTTGCAGAATTTGTCTTGCAGATAGCAGGGTTTTTGTAGCCACCTGTTTGAAGTAAGTCACCAATTGAATTTGCTTTTCTGGCATAAGGTACGTCATCTGGGCAGTTGTATTCAAGCTTGCACCCAGGAATGTAATTTTTTGAGAGGGCACCAGTTGTGATTTCTTTTCATTTATGGTGTACCCTAAACAAGTTAGAACCCTTTTTACAAACACCAGATGCTTTAGAAAAATGTCATTGTTTTCTGCCTAAATTAGACAATCTTCCAGGTATGGATATATTTGAATATTTCTTTGCCTGCAAAATGCAATTACTGGAGCCAGGCACTTTTTGAAGACCCTGGGTGCAGTAGATAAGCCAAAGGGCAGTGCAGAGAACTGGTAATGCAAGTAGCCTGCTTTGAAGCAGAGGTATCTTCTGCAAGATTCCCTGATTGGGATATGCAGGTAAGCCTCTTTTAAGTCTAGAGTTACCAACCAGGCATCTTTGCCTAGCATAGGTAGTAACTGTTGAAGAGTCAGCATCTTGAATTTTGGAATGTCCAGAAATGTGTTAAGAGTGGAGAAGTCCAGAATTGGATGCCATGATTTGTCTTTTCTGGGTACCAGGAAAAGTCTTGAATAGAAACCTTGTCCCTTTTCCTCTTCTGGTACTGGTTGAATAGCCCCCATGTTCATGAGGGACAGAACTTGTTTCTTGGCCTCTGCCCACTGATTTGGGGGCAGGTCTGGCCATCCATTTGGGATTGGCAATGTGTGGAAATTAAATCTGTATCCCTGGGATACTATATTTAAAACCCATTTGTCCTGGGTAATAAGTTGCCAGTTTTGTGCATGAAGTGCTAGTTTTCCCCCCAAAGGGGTGGCTAAAAGGTAAGTGCTTGGTGAGTGTAGAGGGAAGTCATTGAGACTGTTTACCATAGGGAGGTGCCTTGTTGTTTACAGATTTGGAGGTGGAGGCACACCATTGTTTTGTTCTATAAGTTCCTTAGAAACCTGGAACCTTTGGAATGTCTGGATTTGACTTGAGCAGCTCTTGAAGGAACTGGAAAGGACCAGTTCTTAGTAGGCCAGTGCCTACTAAATCTTGGAGGTTGCACTTGTAAGAAATCTTTCACAGTTTGCATAGATTTAGCTTTATCTTCCATCTTTTTTAACACTTCTTCAGCCTTATTACCAAAGAGACGGTCCTGTTGTAAAGGAGCATCCAACAATTTTGCTTTAACATGATCAGGCAGAGTTTGTTCTTTGAGCCAAGCATGCCTTCTTAGCACAGATCCAGTTACAGCAGTCCTGCAAGAGGCCTCCAAGGAATCAAAACCACATTGCAAAGTATGTTTTCCAACTTGTTCAGCTGAATGTAATAAATCCTGTAAATCTTTATTTTCCACACAGTCAGAAATTAACATAATTTTCTGTTTAAGTAGTCCCATGATATGCTGTTGATATTTAAGCATATGAAATTGACAGTTTAAAGCCCTGATTGCCAAGGTTGCAGAAGTGTAAACCTTCTTACCCCATCTACCCAGTGCCTTGGAATCTCTATCAGAAGGGGTAGGATTTTTAGCAGTAGAGGCCTTAATGCCCTTGGTACCCTGAGAAATGGTTTCAGGATCAGCAATAGGATTTTTGAAAAGGAATTTGTGGGAGTCAGGAACCCTGTAGTATCTATCTGGCTTACAAGAAGCCAGAGGCAGAGAATCAGGAGCCATACTAGATTCTGAAATAACATCAACAATGTCTAGAACAGGAGGTATAGCCAAAGGCCTATGCTGAGGAAGAAGAAGAAAATCCCTAAGTCTCTTTTTAGATTCAGAGAAATCCTGACTTTCCCAGTGGAAATGTTCCCTTAAGGTATGTAAAGTTTCCCCAAAAGAAAACTCCTCAGGGGGAGAAGCAGAAGGAATGGAATCTTCTGCATCAGAGTCCTCATAAGTAGGAATAGACGAATCTTGTTCATTAGAAGAGTCAGAAGAAATAGAATCCTGTTCAGAAGATTCATAATCAATGTCTTGCCTAGGCCTCTTAGAAGGAGGGGGTTTGGCTACCCCTGATCAGAGTAATTAAATCTTCAGCCATTTTGATCATTTGTTTTTTAGGCATAGGGGCCTGCACATGTGGTCCAGGCATCATTTTTTTAGACATAGATTTAGATTTTTGCCTTAGTTTTGAAGATGGCATCGGTCTAATATACAAATCTGTAGGCCTGAAAACACTCTCAGAAGCCAGTACCTGCACAGCGGCTCTGGACCCATCTAAGGTAGGGACATCCACAGGTTCCATAATTGAAGCATCTCGTGGCATACTGGACTCTGAATGGGTCTCAGTAGAGGCCTGCGAATCAGAAGTAGTGGGTATCAGGGGCTGCGAAAGTGCCTCACTGAGTACTGGCGATCTGGTGACTGGCTTAGGAGAAGCGTCGTTGTCAATTTTGGACTTCGACAGTCTGTCTCTGTCTTTTTCTTTGCTTTTTTTAGGTATTCTGGTAGTCGGATTGCTAACCGACGACATTTCTGGATAATTAAATCTTGAGCCAAAATATTTAGAAGCAAAAATATACCAATGTTTAATAGTGCGTTGATTAAATTTAGCACAAAACTGACAGTAAGGTGCATTGTGATCAGGACCTAGTCAAGGAATACAGTACAAATGAAAATCCTTATGAGGTATTTGCTTCCCACAAGTAATGCAATTATTAACTTTTACTGACATCAGTAAGGAGCAAGAAAAAATTTCCCCAACAGGGTACTTAGCTTTTAGTTGAAGACTTTGGTTCTGAAACTCAAAAACAAAAATTTCAGGAGTCGGCCGACTGGCACTTGCGAACTGTTTCTGCTTTGGGCACCGCGCGGCAAGAAAGACTGATGTAATGGCGTCGGCTGCATGTTTTATACCCCTGACGTCATGGAAGAAGGGACAGTAACTGATGCAGGACCCAAGACTTTGTTAATCAGGCCGACTGAGGGCAACCTGTTACCCAAATGTAATGACTGCAACAGTGAAACATGAAGAACATCCTATAATTCAAAGTGGAAAGGGATGATGATGAAATGGCAAAGCTCAAGAAAGAAGTAGAGACTGGGATTTTGGATGCAGATGCTTAAGAAAAATAACAACTATACAGAATATTATATCCATAAAGTAGCGGAAACTCTTCTAAGAACTAAGCCAACACAGAAATGGAGAAAAGGGATTCTGTTAGTAGGGATCACTGCAATTAGGGGTACAGACAATAGGTAAAAGGGGGCTGGAATTTATTAGAGAAAACTGGCACAAGAACCAAGGTATTGGGAGCAAATAATTAGGGAAACGTAATAGAATGGGAAGGGAACAGGCTATGAATTTATTTGGACTGCAGGCTAGAGATTGCTTTCCCTATTAATGATTGATATCAGAGTATAGGCAAAGAGAAAGAAACAGGCAAATTAAGCAAAAGACCATCACTGGTATAGTTTTTAGTAGAATCTATGACAGAAGCTGCTGTTAGAAAAGGAATAATTAGTAGAATGTACAAACTATTGCATGATAACTATAAGAATCAATCAAAGGAAGTTAGAAAGGATTGGGAAGAGAGATTGGGTAAGCAATTCGCAAAGAAACAATAGGGCTATATGGATATCTTCCAAGTATGCAACAAAATCTAGATGATTTAGTATATTTGCTTGCAAGTGTTTACATAGGTATTTTTATACTCCAAGTAGATTTCAAAGAAATTTTCCTCAGGTAGACAGCACATTTTGGACTTTTGATGGAAAGAAAAGGGTAATCATGAACATATTTTCTGGGCGTATAATGAGTTGGCAAACTTTAATGATTCTCTGCAGACTGCTCTGTCAGAGATACTAGGTTAGCAAATTGGTGTAACTAAGGAAATGATGGAAATGACTGGATAGATTATAAATGATATATAATGTTTGCAACTAAAATTATGTCAATATAGTTTGGTTACATGTATATAAATGTATGATTGCCAATATCATATGTGATAATTTAATGAAGATGTTTCTTGTTTTAAAAAATGCTAGGAGACTAAACAAAACACTCCACAAAAAATGCAGGGTAATGAATTAAAGATGAGACAATGGTGCTTCCCCACCTATCAGTTAAAAATAGAGGTATTTAAGGAATGAGTAGTGGAAATTATCTGGGAATTATTAGGGAGGACAGAAGGTACTCCAGAAGTTATAGTTAGTGAGTGGGATAAAATGAAAGTGGAGTTTAAAAACAGGGTAGAAATAAAAGTAGAGAGATCTGGTCATGAAGTATTATAAATTGAGGGAATCTCATAGAACAAGAGTAAGTCCAACTGCAGAATGCTAAAGAGAAAATAAGGAAGTATCTGGATAATATGCATGAGTTTAGAAATATTGCTGTTAAGCAACAGTTATTTGATCATAACTCCGAAGCACAAAAACTTTTGGTATAACACCTTGTCTTGTTGGCAAACTTAGGGAACCTATACAGAGAAAAATAACCAGGGATGCTACAGAGGTATTAGATATATTTCAGAACTTTTATGAAAATTTTTATAAAGCACAGAAGTGGGTACATCAAGAAAAAACACAAATGGAAACAGCTACAGAGGCTTAAATATGCCGAAGTGAGAGGCAGATGAAGCTCAACAACTAAGAGTTAGGATAGGAGGAGATGAGATAAAATGGTGGTCTATAACCTATTTGCAGGAAAGTCTCCAAGAATAGATGATATTCCAGTGGAAGTTTGGAAGCTAGGAGGGAAGAAAGTGATGAAAATTTGGAAGGTTTGTTTAACAGCATTTTAAAGTAGGCAATGCACCAACATCCTGGACACAAGCTGTGGTGGTAAAGACTCATCTGAGTCAGCTTCATATAGGCCCATAAAGTGTTTATGTCTATAATGGATAAAAGAATGTCAAAGGTGATTCCAAAATTGATAGATATGGACCAGTGTGGTTTTGTTTAGGGAAGGCAAACATTTGACAACATTAAAAGAACAATGATAATCCAGGGGAAGTAGAATGTAAGAATACTGCTGTTATTGGTGGTCTTGATGCAGAGAAAGCCTTCAACAGAGTACATTAGGATTTTATGAGTAGGGCAATGGAAGCATTTGCATTTTCTGATACAGTAATAAAGTTAATTATTAAGATATATGAGGGATTAGAGGGAAAAATCAAAGTGGGAGGGTTCCTCCCTGATAAGTTCTGTCTGAACAGAGGAAACAGGCAGGGGTGTCCTCTTTCCTCTTTGTTATTTACATTATAATTAGAATCATTGGCAAAGAAAATAATTCAGAAATTCAAGGCTATAATTGGTATGGTGTTCAATAAAAGCTGACTTTATTTGCAGATGATATTATTTTGTACCTGAAGGAATCAGAAAGGGACATCTCACTGTTGTGGAGCATTCTGAGGCAGCTCCAGGTGTTTTCAGGATAGAAAATTAATGAAGACAAAGGTTATAAGCTATAAACTATATGCCCACCCATGAATTGGTTCTGCAATATTCATATCTATGGGACATATTAAAAGGAAGTATTTAGGAGTATTGGTTAAAAGGTTTCTGTTATGCCAGCTAAGGATATATGGGAAGAGACTTAAAAGATAATACAGAAACTGAGAATCTTGAAGGTCTTGTCTATAGATATGGATACCAAGATGCAAGCAGTAAAATGTTTTAGTCTCCTTAATTTTATACACAGGTCAGGCATATTTTTATCAACCAGAGGAGAAGTTGTGGATAGTAGTTAACAGAGTTTAAGGAAGGCAATGGTCAAGTGTCATATGCTGATCCTCCTAACAGAACAAGGAGATCTAGGATTGCCTGATTTGAAGGGATATTTTAGAGCTACACAGTTAAGGCTTTTATACACAACACAAGCAGAAAGCTATAATTTAAAATGGAAAGGGATGATGATGAAGTAGGGGGGCAATTCAAGAAATAAGGATGGAATGAAAATTTGTACAGAGATCCTTAAGGAGAATAACAGTTATACAGAATATTACATTCATAACGTAGCAGAAAGTATACGAAGAACTGAGCCAACATGAGAATGGAGAAAGTAGATTCTGCTGATAGGGATGACTACAATTAGGGGTACAGAGAATAAGCAAGAGGGGGTGGAATTTACTGGAGGAAGCTGGCAAAGTAACCAAGGTATTGGGAACAAATAATTAGAGAGGGAAAGGTAACTGAATGGGAAGAGGCCAAGACATTTGGACTGCAGGCTAGTAATTGCCTTCCCTATCTGGGAATGATACCAGAATCCTAAATGAACGACCAGCACTGGTAGAGTTTTTAGTAGAATCTAGAACAGAAGCTGTTGTTAAAAAAGGGATAATTAGAAGGGCATATAAAATATTGCATGGCATCTATAGGAATCAATCTGAAGAGATCAGAAAATATAGACAAAAGAGACTAGATATGCAATTCACAAAGAAACAATGGTAGGACATATATATATATATATATATATATATATATATATGGCTCCCAAATATGCAACAAAATCTAGATGATTTATAATTTTTGCCTGGAAGTGTTTGCATAAATACTTTCATACCCCAAGCAGATTCCAAAGTATTTTTCGTCAGGTAGATGTCAAATGTTGGAGGTGTGGTGGGGATGAAAAGGGTGCCGAGGAGCAAATGTTCATGGAGTGTACTGTTAGCAACTTTAAAAATTTCCTACAGGGTGCTCTGTCACTGGACAAGCAAACAAGTGTGGGATACAGGACCTGAATTGCCAAGACATAGTAAGGCCTTGTTAAGTTTAATTCTGGTGGCTGCCAAAAAACAGTTACTAGAAAATGGAAATTAAAATTTACATCTATAATTGAAGTAGTGAATATTGTAATAGAGATACTAGTTAGAAAGTCTCACACATTATCCCCCTACACAAAGGTGGCAACTCCAAAGAATATTCTAACTATAGACCCATAGCCCTTCTATCCCCCTTAGCAAAAATAATGGAAAAATGCATTCACCATCAGCTAAAAGGCCATCTAATTCAACACAACTTACTAGCTAAGGGCCAACATGGCTTTAGGCCATTCCATAGTACCACCTCTGCCCTCCTATCCTTTACAGACACCATTAATAGAAACTGCAATAACAATTTACTATCTTCAGCACTATTTATTGATCTTTCAAAGGCTTTTGATATGGTAAACCACACACTGCTTATCAATATTCTCAAATCGCTTTCCCTGGATACTCAATCTATAAAGTGGTTTACTTCCTACCTGAGCAATAGGCAACAAGCAGTGCGCTGGGAAAATAATCTATCATCTTACCTGCCAGTCACACTGGGAATTCCCCAAGGCCCCATTCTAGGTCCTCTCTTATTTTCAATTTTATTAATGATCTCTACTTGGCTGTTCCCACTGCAACTTGTATACAATATGCAGATGACTCTACATTAATCTGCACAGCTAAATCTGCTTCTGAACTGCAATGCCAAACCCAGAAAGTATTTAGCATAGTTGAGACATGGTTCTTAAAGTGCTGCCTTCTACTGAATCCCAAGAAAACAAAGCTCCTACTCTTTACTCCTACTTGTATGTCCACACCAATAGATATCTCAGTCATTTCTAACAATGGTACCCTCATTTACCCAAACTCTACCACCAAACTCCTTGGTATTACAATAGACAACAACCTTAACTTCGACACCCACATTAACAACACTATAAAATCAGTTAACAGAAAAATGGGCTGCCTGTAAAGAGTCAAACCCTTCCTTACACCAATAGCAAGAACTACCATTGCCCACTCCCATCTAATCTCTACTCTACTCTATGCCTCACCAATATACACTTACCTATCCAAAAAGAATCTTCTCAAACTTGCTACCTCTTATCATAATATTGCCAGATTTGCCACTGGTAAACCCTTCAGAACCCATCAATGTCAGAATCTTAAGCAACTTGGATGGCTTGAACTTCAAAACCAGCTTCAACTGAACCAACTTACAATTGCCCATAAGGTCCTTTACCAGCCAAACAATACTCCAATACTCTCAGACCTCATAACCCCTACAAAAATCGTAATGCCTTGCGTTCTTCAAATAAACTCCTACTTAACATCAACAAGTCTCACAACATGGCTGGAGACTCTATTTTCAAACACAACTGGGAAAAACTGGAACCTTCTACCTATTGAACTTACTTCCCTTCCTTCCTTACCACTCTTCAGACAAAAACTTAAAACCTTCCTCAAAACACACTGGCTATGCCCGTGTACCAACCCTGACTAACCTATCATTAATGCTACTAATATATTTTCTAACTATTCTCTCTCCACTAATTTAATCTTCTTTAGTTCAATGATAAGCATCTAGTAAGAACCTGGATACTATTTTTAGCCATTAGCATACTTATATTATCTTGCTCTAAACTTTGTATATAGTTTTATGTTATTTTACTGTTAAATGTATATAATATCTTCTATATCTACTTGTTTTTTTTTAATGTAACAATTACTTATTGGCTGTTTGTATCTGTCTTGGAGCTTTTCTCCCCAGGCCTCTACTGAAAATGGACATATATCCAGCTGGACTAGCCCAGTCAACAAATGTAAAATAAAATAAAATAAAATAAAATAAATAAATAAATAGATAAAAACACGAGTGGGATCTTTAGAAAAGGGTAGGGGTAAATTACATTAAAAAATGGAAATTGTGGGAGCAATACACACAGAAAAATGTTTTGGAGGAGGAATGAGGTTTAAGAGAAGGCAGGAATTGAACAATGTATGTAATGTTGCCTTGAATATATGATATATAACAATATATGTGATTTATAATGTTTGCAAATGTGAACTTGTTAAAATGGATTGATTACTTTGATAAAAATGTAAGTTTGCCTGTGTCACAAGTGCTAATTCAATAAAGCTGTTTTAAAGCGGATTTAAATTTGGTTCTCCTGTCTACCTTGACTTAATCCCCACCACCAATACTAACCTGCAGATTGTTGATAGCCCTTAGCTATCTGTGCTACAAAGATTCAAAATATTGCATTTTCCTAGTCAAAAGTCCACTGCTCACACTCTGAATTGGTGTTCAGGCCACAGTCCATTCCCTGTCACTACTGAAATCTTGCTGCACTGTACTCAATTGTGTTCCCTCTCCTATACTGTGGTTTACTGTACAAGTCCTGAGGCTGCTGCTTTGAATGGTTTGTGCTGTAAACTGCTTGGCAATGATCAATGGGCTCTACTGATACTGGGTCTTTTTCTTTCCAGTCTACATTAAACAATTATGAACAAGTACCTGTCCCTATACACTTATCCACAGTTGTCTGACTACACAGACAGCAAACAAAATAAAGCACAGTGCTGCTCTTCCAACACTACTCTAAAACCATCTTCAAATATGCAACAGGAAAGACATCAAGTGTTTGAGTGTTACAAAATAAGGATGACACCATCAATAGCAAACTAAAGTATGTTCTTTGGTAATACTTGTTTTATTTTTTTTTACTATACTTTGTTTACTCCTCCATCATTTCATCTGTCGAATGCCCAACCCACTGCACTGGTCACAGCTGATCAGCTCTGTCCTCTCTGTACTACTTTGATGCTTTTGTCATCTCAGCCCTTACTTGAGATATGCAGAAGGACACAATCGCTTAGTGTGCTCCATGAGGGTATGGAGCCTCCCCTCATAAGAATGTGGCCTCTCAAACCTGGAGCTGGGATTGCTGTAATGTTAACAAACAGATGACTGATCTGGTGAATGTGGATGTGACCACTACTCATTTTCCTAATTTTCTCCAAGGAAAGAGCAAGTCATGGAATCACTTCTTATGTCTCACTATTACTCTCTGCTCCTCCCAGTCTCCTATGGGAATCACTAAATGAGCTTGCTATTCCATTCATTCTCCAGAAAAGAGGGTGCCTTAGGTACTCATTTATCTCTTCCTCTTCAAGACAGATCTCCAGCTTCTAATGCTTAAAAGTGAACCATGTTGCCATTGTCAAAATAAAGACCAAGATCTCTATGCCAGTGGACTGGCCTATGTTACATTCTGACTTTCAGCATACGTTTTTATCCTCCAGGCTTCCACAGAGTGTATAAGCTCATAAGTTTATAGTCCTTGACTGAAGCATTCTGGTGGCACCAGGCACACTGGCAGTTTTACTGCAATGTTTTTTCATTTACTACATGTAGAACCTAAATAATTTTAAAATAAATAAAAACAGAATACTTATAGAAACACACCTAGACAGACGTGTATATTGGTTCATCCACCTACCTAATGACAACACAAGCAATCGAAAAAATAAATGATCTCACACACAAACACAGACGCACTTACCTGCTCACATACTACCAAGCATGCCCAAACATCCACACAATCTACTGACTCTCAAAAACACTCACTGCCAACAAAAAACAAGATCAGTATCTCTCTCTCTCACACCTACACACACACACATACCAACTAAACCTCAGCAGTCAAACCCCAATTATACACACAGCGCACACACACACACACACACACACACACACAAATGCTAAGCAGTGTTCTTGCAGGAAGGGGTGAACTCCCTGCACCCCACATATGGGAGGGGAGACTGCGCCCTCCACATTCCTGTTATTTTACGAATTGCAAGTCCAAGATTGCACAACAGTGGGAAAAGGGCATATTCCTAATCCCTGTAGTATTGTGTTTTCTTAACTGAAGTCATGTGATTTGTATGTATAGGTTCATAGGTAGGTACTAGGCTATCGGCCCAAGGGCCTAAGTAAGCCTAGCCAACAAGGTTCCTTGGCTTACACCACCCAATAAAGTTAATTTCCTGTGCCCCTTTCGAGCAGAGCCACAGAAGTGATCCCGGGGTGTATTTCCTATTTCCCATCCACTCATCAAGATTTTTCTTGAAGAGTGCTAATGAGGAACTTTGCTTGACATAGATGGGTAGCCTGTTCCAGAGTATAGGAAGTCTCTGGGACAGAAATCTATTCCTCCAGCATGTCCTGTTTATTGTGGTGACAAGGTTTAGGTCCCGTGAGCGTGTAGCTCGAGGGATTGGGATTTCTTAAGGTGTAGCATGTCCAACAGCTCTGGGTTTAACATAACTTTATATTTTAGGCAGAGATCTCCACAGAGTAGGTGATATACTACAGAGTAAAGCTGGAGTTTTTTGAGACAGTCAGTGTAGGGCTTCTGTTTGAGGCCCATAATCCTCTTTGTGAGGTACTTCTGTGGCCTTTCCAGCTGCTGCAGATGTCTTGTGAGGTACATTCCAAAAGGGGCACTGTACTCTATTATGGGTCTAATGAGTGCCGAGTAGAGGGGAACAATGACCTCTTTTTTCCTGGATGAGAACCCTTTTGTGATGAGGCATGCCACACAGAAGTATTTCCTGACTACTGTGGCGATGTGATTATCAAAGGAGAGACTACTGTCCACCTGGGTGCCAAGGTCTCATCACACATTCGGCATTAAGTAGACTGCCGTTTATTTGGTAGTTCATGGGAACAGAGTTTTTACCAAAGGGGATGACAATGCACTTTTTGGCATTGAGCTTGAGGCCATGCCTCTGACACCAGGCATCTGTCTCAGTGAGGCCCTTCTGTAGGATGTCCACATCATTTGGGGACTCGACTATGGCTTCTAGTTTGCAGTCATCTGCGAACTTCATTAGCCAGAGGCCTTCTGTGTTAGCTGGTACTTCAGAGAAGTAGATACCAAACAGGAGAGGTTCCAGGACTGAGCCCTGTGGTACTCCACTTGTCACTGGTTTGAAGTCAGATTTAGAGTCTGCAACTTTTACAGTGTGGGTTCTGTCAGTGAGCCAGTTGGCAACCCATCTTGTGACTTGGGGATTTATACCTAGTTTAGTGAGTTTAGCTATAATTCCAGAATGAGGGATGGTGTCAAAAGCTTTGGCGAGGTCAAGATAGCTGTGTGAACCACCTTACCCTCATCTACGGCTTTGGTGACTGCCTCAAAGAAGTCGATCAGGTTCAGAAGGCATGATCTGCCTTTCACAAACCCAAACTGGGTGGGGTCCAGAGTTTGGAGGTTACCAATGTCTTTGTTTATTAGTTCCATGATGATACGTTCCATGGCCTTGCAGACCAAGCTTGTCAGGCTAATAGGGCGATAGTTCCCAGGATCAGTGGTGGCTCCCCCTTTGTGAAGTGGGATAACTGTTGCTGTGTGCCATTCAGTGGGCACAAAGCTTGATGTGAGACTATGATTGGACATGGTGCTTAGGTGGGGAGCCAGTTCGTTCTGAAGCTCATGTAAAAGGCAGCCTGGGATGTTGTCCGGTCCCATGGATGCTGTGTTTTTGGTTTTAGATAGAGCAGCTTTTACCTGCATAGATGTGATTACAGGGACTCTGCATTATTCCTGTATTAACATGGGTCCTTTAGGGGGTGAGGGGGGGGTAAAGTTAGCACTGAGCCTATCTGCCAGGATGTTGGCAATATCAGTTGGTTCTATAATTTTCTTGCCGTTGTACTGTAACTCAGATCAGATCTGGGTGTTGCCATTCAGATTCTTGACATAGCTACAGAATGCTTTGTGGTTGCCCTTAGAATCAGTGGTGAGTTTGTTTTCGTAGCTAGCTTTAGAGGATCTTATAAGGGATATCAGCTTCTTACTGAGGCTGACCAGGGAGCTCCTCCACTCATGGGATTTTACTCTCTTTTGCAACAGTTTCATCCTTCTGTTGTAGAGTTTGTTTATGGCAGGGGACCACCAGATTGGCTTCCTTTTTTTGGAGGATAGTGTCTTGGTTCTGTTTTGGATAGCACGATCCATGCACTTGTGTAAGTGCTTATAGAGTGCATTTGTGTAGGATTCAGCAGTCGTAACTGTACTGTCCATCTGCATGGGTGTCATGAAGTTCACCACTTCAGTCTTAAGAAGCATGAAGTTAGCATTGGAGGCATTTTTTACTGTGGTTTCCTTAATGGTGGGTGGTGGCAGTATGTATATATCAAGGGTGATAAGCTTATGGTCAGATCTGACCAGCGAGGAGTTGATTTCAGGTGTGAAACACCGGTCACTCATGTTGGTAATGACTAGGTCTAGGATATTGTCGTCCCTGGTGGGGGTGTGGATAAGTTGATCTAGGGCATTGGAATTTATGAATTCCAGAAAGTGTTGAACGAAGGAGTTGGTACATGAGTAATTCTCCCAGTTAATGGTGGGGTAGTTGAAATCACCCATTATTAGGGTGTTTGGTTGAACCCTAATATTTTCCAGTATATCAAGAAAAGAGGAGTGGGAATCCTGGAGCATGGTGGGGGATCTGTAGCAAGCTACAATTTGGATTGCAGTTTTGCCCAGAGTTAGTTGCACTTGGATAACCTTGGATGCATTATGCTGCGCAACTAGCCTGGAGGTGTGGATATCCTTAATGAATATGGACACACCTCTGCCTTTGATGTTCTGGTCCAGGTTAGATGGCCAAAAAGTGTGGTATGAGGTATAGCCTGGTAATGCAGGGGTGCTCTCTAGAGTCTTGAACCAGGTCTGAGTAACTGCACAGATATCGATGTTCTCCATTTTAAGGAGTGCCTCGAGTGAGTGCATTTTGAGATTTAGACTTCCAGCATTGACTAGCATTACCCTCAGTTTTTGCTTTGCCTGTTCCTATTACAGTGATGAATTTGTCATTTGAACCTTGCCTAAAAAGGACCTATAGGGGTGGCAAGAGCCTTAGTCAGTATCCAGAATCCCAGGGGCAACAGGTGCAGGCCATCTCTAGTAAAGCATTGTGGCCTGTCCACCATGTCGTCCCAGGCAGAGAGATACTGGATTCCCTTAGAACACCAGAAGCTTAGCCAATTGTTGAAGTCAATCATTTTGTCCTTGTACTGCGGTATCATTCTGGGCGATGGCAGGATGTTACTTAGGGCTAGGGACATACCCGCCTGGGCTACAAGATCGGAGAGGTCTTCCATGTCTCTTTTCATGTAGTCCAGGGAAGTACGTCTCATGTCGTTCACAACAACATGGACAATGACAGAGTCATATTTGTACTTGTTGAGTGACCTGAGTACGTGGGTTATGTGGCAGATCCTGGCACCCAACAGGCAGCTGACAGTAACCTTCTCCTTGTTTAGCCTGGTGAGTGGGACATCAGTGTGCCTGACCATAGAGTCACCTATGACTAGTGTGTTGGGTACATTGGTTTGCCGTACGGGCTGTGCTTTATTGGCACACTGACTCTGTGGGCTGTGTGTCATTTGGGTTGCGTTGGAGGGTGGAGGTTGCTTGCATTTCTGCTTTGGAGGTCTCTGTTGCTTGAGCAGATTATTATTGAGAGCCTCTGCGAATGTTTTTGTGTTTCTATGCGTGGATTTTGGTGGTGTAGGTTTAGTGGTACTATGTGATGTGTGTAGTGTTGTGAAAGTGTTTACCTTCTCCTTTTGACTGTCAAGTGCAGTCTTGGTTGGAGAGCTTTACCTCCAGTTTGGCTAGACAAGTGCATCTCTCACAGGTTGTGGTGTTGGGTGGTCAGAGGAGAGGGTTGTCTGTGTACATGAGGCAATTCCTACATTGCCTCAAGATACCCAGATTCATCAGATAGACAGGATAGAACAATGAGAGGTGATCCTTGGACATGCCTGAATAAATAACTACTTTCCTCTAGTCAAATGAGG